>NC_034412.1:13318007-13410679 GCF_002078875.1 Numida meleagris
CTGCAAAAACCTGAACAATTAAGCCAGTAGAGGCTCTTTTGCCACTATCTTTTGCCTCAAATGAATTTTATAATCTTAAAAGGATTTTTTAAAAACTTTTAATCTTCATAAGCTTAAAAATAAGCAAGTGCTAGGAAGAGCACCACAACCCCAGCTATCCACAATTGGCAGCTTGTATACTCCAAACTCTAGTTAAAAGGGTTGAATCCTGTAGAGAGGCTTGTTGTTACCTGTTAATATTTATCAGCAATAACTGCATAAACACAGCACACTTACTGGAAAAGTGAATACAAATTACCTTTGCTATGGAAGACTAGTCATTAGACCTCAGAGGAAAGAAAAAGAATTACTTCTATGCTGACTTCTCTGTTATCTTTTTTTCTTTCCTTCCAGGTTAGGAAAATGAGAGAAGACCACACTGAGTAAACGTGGAACTAAATTTGCAGAGACTATTAGCTGTAAACAAGCAACTGGCTCCAGTCCCATGCTGTCAGAAGTCTATGGTATGTTTTACCTTAGTCAGCATAAAACAGCTGCCTGGTCAAGTTCATTAAAAATAGATTTAAAGCCTAATATAAATGTTCTGCATCTCACGCACAGAATCTTAAAGAATACTAAAGGATCCTGCTGAAATCTTGGATGTTTATTTCTTAGAAACTAAATGGATATTGACTGCTGTCTGCTGGATGCTTTGTGATGAACAGTAAATGGCTTGGATTAAGAACGGGCTAAAAATTATAACTGACATATGAGGAAAAATAACTAGTTAAGTTTTTAACAACACCAGTGGAAACAATGCAGCATTCCAGAGGACAGGTTTGGAAGCTGCCAGAGTCCGAAATACCCATACCTTCTGTGGGCCTTTCCACTTGAAGAATGGCAAAGTAGTGAAATTTGACCATAGTTTGAGAGCAAATCCGTGAGGTCTTACTGACACGGAATCTCAGCACCAAATCTGCAATTTAAATGTTTAATTTAGTTTGAAAGGTATCTGATTTTCGTCAATAAGCAAGCAACAGAAATAAAAGTGCATTCTGTCATTTCTTTATCAATTATCCATGAGAGAAGTGGGAAGTGCCATCCCTTCACCAAGTTACCCGCAGACTTTGCGGATGGACTTGTAATTGTCTCTTCTTCAGCCCAGGACAGAGGATGCAGCCCCTCTAATGTGCCTCTTTCCTAACTAGGACACAAGAACAAGCATAATTGTTATGTTTAGCAGTGGCTGACAGTATTGATGCTTGTGGCTGCACTGCAGTTATCTTTAGAACTTGTAGAAGAAATGACCTACCTAACTTCCCTGACATTCTTTCCTTAAGGGCTGGGTAGACCTGGATGTCTCTGTGTGAAAAATCATGTGTATTATCTAATTCTGCTGGTAGCTGAAGGGAGTAAATTTATACTTCCCAATATGCTGTCCTCTATATGGACTGAACTATGTTGACAGGAACTACTGAAAGCTACAATGTGATGCAGTTATTGCACAGCTTTAGAACTTCACAAAATGCTTTAGAACTGCAAGTGAAATATCTAGTTAATATTTTAGAGAAAATGCTTACCTCGAATATAGTGTACTTAGAGAATTAACTAACTTTGATTTTCGTTGTAAAAAAAATGCTGTAAAATCTTTAATAACCTCAAAGGTTGAGGACTTCAGTTTTACTATATCAAAATGCTAACTGAGCCTTTCCTCAGGATCAGTTCAAAAGCAAGAGTACAACTTGCTTTGATCAGAGACATCATTCTAATTATTTTATGCTCCTAGCAAAGTCTGCATTGCCTTGATAACTGCAACTGGCAAATTTTACCCTTTCTTTCTCCATCATACTACAAAAAATACTCACTATACACATATAATTCATGAGCTATGATAAATGATCTCCTATACTGCACGGTCTTGCCTCTGACTAGGAGACTAAGATTTACAGTATAGTGGTGGGAAGTATTTCATTCCTACATATTCTGGAAGAAATCAGAGGGAAGAAAAAACAGTCCTCCCTATGTGCTGTGTACTTGGGTCAACCACCTCAGATTTCTGAAAATTGCAAATGATATATCATATTTTTATATACAACTACCCTCAAATCTAACAGGTCATGGCCATACTCTGGAATAGACAATTAATTACATCTACAAGAGAAGAAAGTGAAACCTACTCTCTGAAAGGATAACAAAATATTATACAATTTAATGCTCCATAATGGGATGAAATATCTGCCAATAGTCTTCCTGCTTTTAGAATCCTTACAAAAGCCCCCAAATGCACCATCTTTCATGACTGGGGCTAAAAGAGAAGCTGTATAACACACAGCTGATCTACTCATTCCTTCCTTAACTATAAGTCTTCTGCAGATGAGACAGCCCAATTAAATGCTTTCGAGAAAATGAAATGAGCCCAAATCCTGCCACCTGTGCTAGAGGAGAAAGGATGCAAAGTACCACAAATCCTCACATAAATAATGCATGTTGAATCATATGTACGTATGTACTGGCAGAAGTGTTTGTCTTGAATATCATCTGTTCTGATGAGAATTGCCTGGACTGTCCACAGGGGAACTTGCCATTACCTTCTCTGCCCTGGCATGCTCCTGTGTTGCTACTGCCAGGTCTTTCTAGATTTCTCTTTCCCAGTTCTTCCCACCACTTTTCTTCTTGACTCTTTCTTATTTTGGATAACAAAGCTACAGAAAACAGGAGGAGTAGTTTCTCTTCTCTTGTTTCTCTTGCACGATCTTAAATTACTAAAGGCAAGTAGGCAATTACAGAAAAAATTCTTTAGTCCTGGTTAGAAATTGCATATTCAAAGCATTCTGCTGTCAGGCTGTACAAAGAGCCATAATTGTTCGTGTAGGAACTGAAATTTTGGAGGCTTATCGCCTAACCAAAACTGGGGGGATTTACGTGACATGACACTGCAATGGTACTCCTCACTACTAAATTTCAGTTTCTCCTGATATAAATTATAAAAGGATTGTTTCTTCCTTTCTTTCCTTTTCTTTTTTCTTTTATTTTTTAATGGTAAAATATGATTCACTTAGATCTTTCTTGAAATTGGCTCATCTGCTGAAACTCATGCTTTTCTAAATCTTTAACTTGAGATAAACAGCCAGTAGCATAGGAAATATCTACAAATGATGAGTACTGATAAATTTATAAAAAACTAAAAATAGCTCTTATCATGGTAGGCTTTGTGCGTGGGAAATGCCAGGTCATGGCTTGAACCAGTGATTGAGCACCTGGTGAGAAGGCAGGGCCAACCCAGGGGAGCTCTTGTGCAAGCAATGCACCTGAGTGACCAGAAGGGGTGGAGCCAGGATCTACCTCTTCCCAGACCTCATTTAAGGATTGGCAGTGGAGGTGAGAGCATCTTGTCTGGTGATCTCTGCCTATCTAAGGACTGTATGTGTCTTCTTAATGTAAGCAGAGCCTTTCCCTGTTTCTGCACCTACTGTTATTGCATCTGAGTAGACTATCTTTCATTTTGCTGCTCCTCCATTTTGTAGCACTTTGAATATGCTTACTGTAAGGGGTACTGTCAGCTCTCTATGTATGAGAAAGAATAGAGACTCTGGCTTTGTGTAGAGTACCTTAGCAAAGACCCCTTCATCTCCTGAGGTAGTTCACAACTGTACTGTTCCTAGGTACGTTTCCAACTAGAGTGGTCTAAATGCTACTCCTTAAGCCAGAACAGGACTGAAAAACTTCATTTGTAGCTGCTGTGCTCTCAGAGCAGTAAGTATGATGAGTCTGGGGCTTATATCCTCATTTCAGATACAAGGGATTGCTGTCCTCAGTTGTTCATTGTCGCTTTTGGAGGTCATCATCTCTATTAACTTGCTAATGACATGTACAAGTGGTAGGATAGATCAGTTGGCTCACTGATACAGGAAATATGAAGGCAAGAAAAGGAACTCAAAGAAGTGGAAGAAGATCCTTGTTTCCTTTTCTTGGAAGGATACCAGTGTAGTTACTACACTGTGGTATAAAGGACAAGTTACTACAAGTTTATCTTACTGAATTTCATCTCAAAGAAATTTTAATGTTACCCTTTGAGTTTCATTTCAAATGATGGTAGATTAGATACTATGATGTTCTTAACCTCAGGTCTCCAGCATCAAATCAGAATGAGCCAGTGATTTTTCTGATTCTCCCTACATTTGTTTACCTTTACCATGAAGAACAGAAACCCTATTCACCTTGCTAGTTTGCTTTACAATGTTAACTCACTTTAAAAATTTTTATGTAATTATCTGTCATTTTGACTTCCGTGGCGTGAACTGTTTTCAAATTCTTAATACTTATAACATGAATAAAAATAGCATCTCAAAAGATATGAGTATGTTGTTATGAAGTAGAGAAGACTGCCTTGGAGTGTAGTTTTGCATTCTAGAAGAACAACTTTTTTTTCCCTCAGAAGTCTCAAACCTAAACCTGGGTATGCTATTTCTGTAGAAGAAGATACCAGTGAATTGCTGAAGCTTTTTATTTTGTCATGGAATTTTATCAGGTATACCCTGCTTATACATAAATAGCTTTTCCTGATACTTGCTGGCCCTGTAAGCATCACCTGAGATCAGAAAGTCAGACTAGATTTTTTTCGTTTTCAATTCTATCACTGCTAATAAGAGCCAAAAAAAAAAAAAGTTTAATTACACCCTCCCCTCATCTAAACTGCTTTGCCCACTTTATTTCTTTCTGAAAAACATATTTGGACAAAGCTGTCCAAATCTATTAGCTATCAACAGGATATGCATAGGTGTAACCAAGGACAGTCTGGCCTGAAGCAGTTCTTTCTACTGTGGATGATAACACATGAATACATACATAATCAACACATGACCTGAACATCTGTCTTTTACTGTTGCTTACTGAACATTCATTTTCAGCATCACAAAAATATGCATATCACTGCTTCAATAGAATTGAAGGAAAGTTTTAGTACGAACAGAAGAAATATTCAATCACTGTAAACAGAAGGACTCTTTTTCTTTTCTAGATCAGTTCCCTGACCGTAGGAGATTGCTATATACAGACTTCAGTGTTTTGGCTAGTCCCACTTTAAATTCACCATGCAAGAAGGCATCCACTGTTTCCACTTTTGTTTTAATAGCTTCCACTAGTAGGACTTCATGGCTTCCCTATTTTTTTTTTTAACTTTACATTAGCTAAATTTGTGCATGTCATGGGAAGCAATGGACTAAAAATTCACTGTTTGCTCCCAACTTGAGTCATAGTTAAAGCACAGGAGTTTGGTGTTGCTGAGTGCTTTGATGAATCAAACTCTTTAAAAGGTATTCAACATCTACAAATGATATTTGTCAATCTTATATTCTCTAATCCCATTTTTGTGTATTCACCTAAAGTACATCTTGCTGAGAAAATTACTTTTTATCCAAAACAGGCTTAGCAGCTTTTCAAACTACCTAAGCAGGCAGCCTGAGACATCTTTTCAGTTAAACTTAAGTGATGAAATAATATTACTTCTCAGGTACCCATGATGACTCTTTCAAACACAATTATCATTCAAGGGCTGGTTTATCCCCTGATGATTGTGTCAGGAGAAGGGATTGTAATTTGTGCTTGCAGAATCAGCCTGCTGGAGGAGGGGTTAACATCTTTGTGATTGTGGCAGCTGTGTAGCTGATTTCTGCCAGAAGTTGTTCGGGAGATGAGGTTCAGATTCTGGCCTGGCTCTACTTCTGTTCAGTTGGATAGCAATAATAAAGGAGATATAGTGTAGTTTCAGGTTAGACTTAGGTTGAAAAAGACTTTGCATTTTGCTGTTGTGAGAAATGCTATGTATGTGGATGTTAAATATTTTGGGGTGAATTCCCCTGATAATTATCAGCTGACAGTATGTTGGCCTCTGGCTTCTCAGGTGATGTCTGTGTGGGCGTTTCTTCTACTCACCAGAGGTTCACCCATGGGTTAGGCAAGTCCATTTGTCACTGCCTCTTCTCCTTTGTTTCACCTCTCTAAGCAGTTCTGACAGTAGCTTAGAGATGTTGTCTAAAACTTGGCAGAAACAGCTAATGGGTTACCACAGAGACTGTTTTTTTTGGTTTTTTTTTTTTTGTTTTTTTTTTTCTGGGCTGTGTTGTCTTTTAGCTTTTGCTGTCCTTGGCACAAGGGAAGTGTTGAAGGTGCTTTCTTGCACTCAGTTTTCTTGGTTTCTCTACAGAGAGGTTGAGCTAGAGCTTAATCCTAGAGTTGAGGGGGATCTTATTAATAAAGTCTACATTAAACTTTTCAAAAAGTATGCTGTGTACCTCAGTGCATTTCTACTGGATCCAAATCAACCGTTTTTCTTATAGACTGTAATCTGTTTTAAATATAGCAAGCACCTACACAGAACACGAAGAGACAAACTGACTTCTGCCAGCATGCTTCAGCTGTATATTAGTGAGATAGTTCTTGCCAAAAAAAAAAAAAAAAAGCTAGCTCAGCAAAGAGGAAAAATGCTTTGTCAATTCTATACTGGATATGTCTATCGTTATTACGTATATAAGGTTGTGTAAGAAATAAATTTGGAGCAAGAACATTGTATGATAGCAGAAAGCCCGTCAATCATTTCTAGTCATCGTATTATGTTTGACAGTATCTTTAGAAACATCTCTTATGATGAGAGTGAAGGGAAACTTCCTACCACAGTATCTACTAGCTGCTGAGCTTTTAGAGGTCTGATAAGGATAATGTGATACCAGGTTTGAAAGATAAATATCTAGTGTTCTTTTCACTTATTGTTGGATTTTGCTGTTTTTGTTTGTTTTAAATGGAAGAAATAAAGTTGATCAGCATGGTACTTTGTCTGAAAGTGTTTTGGGAACTAAATTTATGTTAGAAAAACACTTGTTAAGCTTCACAGAAGCAGAAAATCAATTTGTTTGCCTACCTTAAGAGTGGTTGTTATCGGTAGTGTGTATGCTTCACTACCCATGTCACACCATCATTACTGTGGCCACTTGGTTAAAGGTATTATCATCTTTTATTAAGTTTAGTTTATTTGCCCAAAAGATTTCAAAGTCAATTGCTACTTAAAATACATACTAAATGTGGTTCTGCTTTATGTTGTATAAGATTGATCTTATGTTGCCTGGTAGACCCTTTTGTGGAGTATTTTATGGACTGCTTAGAGGAAGTCAAGATCAGTAAATCCAATGGTCATGTGTTCCTTTTGCCTTTTCTCTTTAGTTCTCTCATCAGCTACTTGCTTGCAGTAAGCTTCCCCTCCAGAATAATAATCTCATCAAGATATTCCAAGTCTTCTTTTCCTTCAAAATCAGTCTGAAAATCTATCTGCACTGCAAATATTTTTGAGTCATAATAGCGATACAACTTTTCTAAAATAATTCATTAGATTTGATTCTTTGTGTATGGAACTGTATGTTATTTACCTTTATTAAAATGCTGTAAGAAGTTTTATTACATGATGTAAAGAAAAATTTCCATTCTTACTAAAGTGAGGCCACTTCAAGGGATACAGCTCAGCAATACTGAAAAATTTGTAGATCCGATCACTATTAAACTGGGGAAGAGGATTAAATACAGTAAAATTTTTAAAGCTTACGTATGACTAGAAAATGGTGAACATCTCTATTATCAGGGTATGTAGCATTGGTTTTTAACTAACTAGGTCAAAGTGGAAAGATAAGTGAAATTCTTGTGTCTTTAAAGCAAGTGCTCTATTCTTAATGGCATCAATAAGAATAGGGTCTCATTCAGATCTTGAAAAGCATTTAACTTAGGAGTTTGACTTCTTGTGGGGGGGAGGAAGAGATGTTTCAATTATCAGCTGTTGATATGTGATTTACAGAAGTGAAATGGGTAGCGAATTGCAGAATCTGTGTGATTTGAATGAATTTTCCAGCAGCAGTTTCCTAACAAGAGTTTTCCCTTTCGAGATCTGATCTGGGCTAGTTCTGTACATGATGCTGGGACCTTGATTGTATGTTGGCTGTTTAGATGTAGACATTGCATATGAATCTACTTAAACACTAAACTGGGAAATATAAGGAAAAATAGTCTGTAAAAAGGGTACTTCTTTATTGGTAATGCAAGGATTGTGTAACCTGACTGTGCTATTGTATAGAACTGAGTGAAGTCAAATCACAATGCTGCACAGAAAGAATTTTTAATATGAAAGGAGAAAAAAAAATTATGACAGCCTTACAGGAGTATTTATTGCTGTTTAAAAACAAAAAACCTACATTCTGCCTTGCTTTTGCCTGCTGATCTTACTGAAACTTGCTGCGTATTTTCCTATTAATCCACCTCCTCTTCAAGAATATACTTAATGAGGCTTAAAGAACTCCCATGGGAAAGTTCATGTTT
Source organism: Numida meleagris (assembly GCF_002078875.1). Taxonomy (NCBI): domain Eukaryota; kingdom Metazoa; phylum Chordata; class Aves; order Galliformes; family Numididae; genus Numida; species Numida meleagris. The sequence continues at coordinate 13,326,339 of NC_034412.1, forward strand.
TGTTTCAGGCTTCAGATTTACTTTTTCTACAAGATACCACACTTCTGGCTTATTTCAGGTAAGCACAAAATTGGAGCAGAAGAGAAAATGCCCCTGCTGCACAACAAAAACATGAAGATTAAGCAAAATAAATATGTATTTAAATACTCTAGTGATTAAGCCTCTTCATAATCTGTGACAGCTTAATCTCACAAGCTAATTGTGCAATGACTGCACTAGTTTCTGGATTGGCAAATTTACCCTGAAGGTTCATCGCTTTTTAAGATTTGCAGTAAAGGTTGAGTCAGCAGCTGCACAGCTTGAAAAGCAGAGTGATGAATTTAGCATATTTTAAAGGGCACTGACAAACTGTTGAAGAAACTCTGTTCTCAGATTTACCTATTCATTCCAATCAGCCTTTTTGGCCTTGTTGTTAACTCTGTCCTACCTCTCAGCAGTTGGGGAACTGTGAGTCAGCTCTGCTTTTGTGCTGCCTTTAACTTGCAGGACTGCACCTCAGTGAGGGATACTCTTTGATATTGTACCAGATTAAAAAAATGTTCGTAGTTAAATAAACAATCATATTCTGGAGATTGATAATTTTTCCAGACCAATTTTGTCTTTTCAGAATTTGATAACTAAGTGGCTAAGAAAGAAAAAGGAATATTGTAAGAAATCCTTGATTATTATATATTTGTGTGGTCCATGAATTTGCTTGGTTGTCAGTCACCTCTAGGAGCCGTTACTTCTAACACAGGCTGGCTAACCATTTACATGCAGTTTTGTTTGTCTGTCTTCAGCCTTTTTTGTCTACTTCAAGCCTCTAAAGGAAATCACTTGTACAAATAGTTCAGTAAATAGCATAGTTTCCTCCAATGTTTGCTAGCAGACAGCTTCTAAAAAACATATAGATCTGCTTTTTCCCTCTATCTGTTTGTTAGAACCTTGCTTTTCACTCTCTTCCCATTCACTTACTTTTGTTTCTGATGTGTCTGCTGCATGTTCCCCAGCTCCTGCTGAGTGAGGCCCCTTGCTGTGGTAGTTCAGGGTTGCTCTTCCCATAGAAAAGTCCAGTCGTAGGTACACAGTTGCTGTGGAGAAGAGCACTGCATGAGAACACAAAATAGCTGAAGTGGATGGCCTGAGACAATTGTAGACAAAGATCAGAGGATCGTTGAGTGGCCTCTCTGTGGCCTGGTTAGGCCCAGCAGTACCGGCCTTTGTCTAAGTCCCTCTGTCCAGGCACAGTGACTTAGGTTTGTGTCTGGGGATCATTAAACCACTTTTGGGGCACATGGCTTCTCACCTGATGGCTGCTGGGACTGGGGGCAGGAACAGGCATGGTCCTGCCTCACAGCGGTGGAGATCACCCTGAGGTGGGTGCTGAGGGAAGCAGCAGAGGATAGGGTGACCTGGGAGAAGGTGGGAAGGAATAGTCTGAGGAAGTGACCCTGATAGTGTTTGGCAGACGTTCTTTGCATGTTTGTCTCAGCTAAGGAGTGCTGAGCAGGGAACAGGGACGTGTACCACCTTCCCCTGCTGTTGCTTACCATGGCAGTTGCTGTGGAGACTGCCTTTCACCTGCTCCAACTGTCAGCCTGTGGCATGCCTCACCCAATATGCATGAGGTCTGGCAGCCCAGATCCCTGGGATGAGTGCTGTGAGCAGGTGTAAGGACCAGGATGTTCCTTCTGAGGGAAGCCCTCCCTGCCAGCACTGTGATGGCCTCAGCGGGCCCCATGACTGGTGAGGAGCCCAGCTGAAGAGGGCAGCAGGCTGGAACCCATTGGGAGTGCTGGCAGGAGGAGGCTGGTGGTGTGTGTGAGGTTAACTTCGTGTCTTTTGGAGAAGCCCTTCAGCTAGTTCATTTTTTTTTCTTTAAAATAAAAAAAGATGAAGTATGGAACACACTGAATTTTTAGGTGAAAGTGGTGCCAAAATTTTTACCTCATGGCCCCCCAAAAGGCCTTTGCAGCCTGCAGGTGTGCCTGGGGATTCCCTTTTTTTTCCTTTTTTCCTCTTTTTTTTTTTTTTTAACATATTGCTGCAATATGAATATACTTTTTTGGATGGGAGGGAAAAAAAGATGCTTTTTATTTTCAGTTCCAAGAGAGAGCAGAAGCTTTACTGTCATGTCAAAATGTTAGTGTATCTACCTGCTTGTTACCTGGTAATATACACATGCAGCTTCTCTAGTCAGGATTTTGTTTCCAAACTGTGTCAAATTCGGTTACACTGCATTTCTTTTTGTCCCAGGCAAATATAGTTTGGATATTTCTGCATGACCTGAAAAGTTAGGACTACTATTGAGTGAAGGCATATGACTCTTCTAGGTACAATAAAACAGAATGAAAGATACTTGATTATTTTCTGCTTGAATTATACTGCCGGGATCACTAGAGAGGTGGTAATAAATTTTATTTCTTTGTAACTCCAGCCAGCCACCTCATGGCCCTTCTATTTTGCTTGTGGGTGGTGTTTTGCAAGCAAGACACCTTTTGTACTTCATATCCTGTGCATGCCCAATGGTAATCTATCTAGACTCCAATCTTGGGGTTTTGTTGCTTTTTCCTTTAGGCAATCTTGGACAGAATTTGTACAAAGAATATTAACAACTGCAACAAAACTCTCTCTCCTGTTGAAATAGCTCAAAGTTCTGAGCTGGCAAAGCATACATGGCGGCCCATTTTTTTTCAAATCTGTGAAACAACTCTGGCATAATTGAAGTTGTCTTTATTATTATAGACTGGTAATCTTGTCTATGGACTTGAGCATAAATTTTACTGCCTGACCACATATCATACGAGTAGTTTGCACAGGTAGCTCCAATGGTCATGTCTATTATCTCAAACAGTTGTTGATCTTTTGATTAATATTAATTATTTTTTTTATTTGAAAGCATGGTGAGTATTGGAAACCTGTCTCACAGCTGGATGATAAACTGTTATAAAGTTTAATTACTTATTTTACTTTCTTGAAATTGTTTCACTTTCTAGTCTGATATCTTCAGCTGCTGTGCCAAGGGGACAAATTCCTATCCAGGACTTGCTCCAAAGGGAACTTTCTTGGGGCTGAGTCTGTTGCACTAATCCACTTTCCCTGGGGTGGCATCAGGTAGCAGACCTGTGAAGCTTGCAGTGGTCTGTGTGAACCTAATGAGAAACACCATGAGAAGTAGAGAGATGCAAATTGGAAGTGGGGAAGTAGGAGTAAAAGATGGGGAGTGCTAGATGCAAAATGAGCCTTTTGTAGGATATTTCTCCATTTGAATTTAATTTAAATTGGTACTGTTAGCTTCTGCAGTAAAAACCATTTGATCAATAAATCTAATGTATGATATAAGGCTGGAGCTCTGTGAACTCTGCTACTCAGACTAGCAGTGCAGATCTGAACAGCTTGAATACTGCATGAGCTAGAACATGGTGTGAATTGACAGCTGTGATGATAATCTCATAGCAACTTTCTGCAGCATGATAGGACATAACCTTCTCCACCAAACGACCTATTATGCTGTCCACAGACAGGCTAGAAAAGGAGCTACTAGTGAACAGATCTAAGGTAGAGCTGAAAAAGGCAAACCAATTGTATCCAGTCTAGTAACTTGAAAATCATTCAGAAACAGTAACTCAATGGCTGCAGAATTATAGTGGCTGAGTAATGCTGCCCAAGGGCTTTTCCTGTACAGTCTAGTCAAGGGATGAATGCCTTAGGGACAACCTAGGGGGATCATCGCCTTCAACAGGTGAAGCGCATAGCTTCTCTCCTTCCTGCAGTGGTTGCTTTGCCCGGAGCTGCTTTTTGCACGGAGCTGTATTGGCTCTTCCATATACTAGCCAGAGCCTGTCTCGCGTAGAGCAGAGGGCTGCAGCTCCTGCCTGTTTGTGTGGTTGTCTGAATAACTCTGCTTTCACCCACATGGATAATGTGAAAGAGGTTCCCTCCATTGCACTCCCTACCTTGTGAGAATGCTGCTGCAGGTACTTCTGCACTTCCTTTACAGATGCTCTTCTGTAGGTGAGACAGTGAGAATAATGGTGTAACAGTGTAAGTCTGACAGTGTTACGGCTTCTGGTAAGAAAACTGTAAACTAGTATCACAGCTGCAAACTTTTAAATGTAGATCAGGCCTAATCCTTACACTTGTGAAGGATTCGGGATACAAAGAATGCTTGGAGTCATTCAAAACTACTTTTGAGCATCTTTGGTTTTTTGTGCAAAGACTTCTTATTGTTGTCAACACTGAGACATGAGTGCTGAGCAGAAGAAAGCATAGCTTTTGGAAAATGCTCAGTGACAGTTTGAAACATAACTAACAATGTGCGAAGCTCACCCTGGGGATGCAAGCTTGCTGAAGGGCTCCTCACATTTGATGGGCACTCAGAAGTTATTTACTCAATAGCTAGAAAAGGCCAGTCTGTCTTTTTGGAAAATATTTGAATTTAAGGAAACAGTGCTGTTACTTGGAACATGCGCTAGCTTGTAATTGTCTTACACCCTGTGATGAGATATCTTCCACTTGCGTTGTTGAAAGACGCTATCCTTCTGAAGTGCCAGTTACTTTGTTGTGGTTTAAAAGACTGTAAGATGCAGAGTGATTGTTGTTAATACCCTGTGCACCCAAATTTAGAAACATTTTCTGACAGTGAGTTTCAGAGTCTACAATATTTTGTTGCTTTAAAAAGAGATTGCTAAATCCTATGAAAACACAGCCTACTAAGGCATGGAAAATTTGATGCAAACTTTAAAACAGAAAGCAAAATGCCTTCTGGCATTTTACTGTATAGTAGTTCATATTCAATTGCAACTCTTGTTGACTCTAACAGGAGTTGGATTTATTTGTATGTCAAGACTTCAGTAGTTCAGTAGGTTCTGAGATGTAAAAGCATGAAACAATTGTATGTATTTCATTTTATGCAGGATTTAAAAACTTATTTTTTCATAGCATTGCACTTGTATAGAGACTTAACATTTCAAAAATGAAATGTATGGTCAAGAAGGAAGATTTTGGCTCCCTGTATCTGTTTAAATATTACTACTCATTCTCTTATGAATATATGGCTTGGATTTCTCTAAAAGAAAAGCAGGTAGCCTCATTAGGTGGGTGCTGAGTTTGATAGGATTTTAAAGATGAAATTTGAACAGGGACAAGCATATAGCTACAAGGGTGCAGATGTGTGCCATAGCATTGTGATGTTTCTTCTTGAATCTTGAGGTCATATATTGAAACCTTCTGTATTTAAATGGAAAAGCTGTTTTTCCCATCTGCTGTAAATATTTTGCATATCTTGACAAATAAATACTAATGCAGGCAGGCATGTATTGCTTTAAGAAATGTTGCATTCCAAAATTTAGTAGAACTATTTTGATTTGCACTCATGACAAAGCTGGTTTCAAGTTTCTGGGGGTCTTTCTCACTGGATTATTATTATTATTTTTTTTTCCCAAATCTTTAAGCGGAGGATGCATAAAATAAACCCAGAAACCTACAAACTTCTCAGATTTTCAGAGTACAAGCGTGACAACAATTTTCTTCCAAGTGCTAAATTTGAAAATAAAGGTGTGTACCTCATTTTGAATGTCCTTGAGGTAATCTCCTTATCAAACATACTAGTTGAAACTTGTTATAGAGGCATTATGTAAGTGACTGTTCTGTGGAAGCTAGTATGGAGGTGGTCTGGGAAGCAAACTTCTCTAATGTCAAATAAAAATGCATACTGCTTTTGAAACATCAGCTGCTAAGATAGGGAAGTAAGGCTGTAAGAGGGTACACATAAAGAGCACTATAGTGCAGTGTACTTCAGCCTTCAATCCTAATCTGCCTAGACTGAAAGTGTTAAAATAATATCAGTGTAATGTTTGCCAGAAACTGAACTGCTGCTGAGTTTAGCTGGATTTAGCTGAATTCTGGTGATTATTAGCACTTGCTGGCAACAACAGATAGGATTGCTCACTAGCAATTTGTACCACTGAAACAATTCTGTGAACGGAATGTGCTTTGTTAGCTCAGTAGTAAGTACTGTGCTGGTGGTGTTTTCTATAAAGGATGTAGACCACAACTCCTCTAAGGCAAACTAAAACGAGCAGACCTGCCCCCCCCCCGCCCCCATCATCTTCCCTTTCCCCTCTCCAGTCTTGAAGCTTCAATAGAAGAGTTCTGACTAGAAAACTAATTCAATGCCCACGACATTTGAGAGTGTCTCTAGGTTGGTTGTTTTTTTTTTTGGAAGCCTGTTTGTCAATGGCAGGTTTAAGTATACTGTTTTAATTGAAAGAGATCACACTGTATCACCTTTTCAAAATAATAGAAAAGTAGGAATGTGGAGGGGGAGGTCAGGATTAGGAATGTGCATCAGATAAACTGCTTTAAACTTTTATATATCTTCCAATATTGCATTCTCTCTTGAAATCAGTAGTCACTGATCAGACTCAGAATCTTACAGCAGTTATAGCAGGAAGGCAATATTTTTTGCATGGATCTTTTTCTATACATAAAGGAGCAAATTTTTTCTTATGGAGCTTTATAGATACTGTGGTAAGAGGTCTTAGTGGTCTCTGTAATTAATGCTCCTACTTTGCTCTTGATTGTTCTTGAGTTCTGTAGTTTTACAGAGAATTCCACAGTTACTAAATTTGTAGCTGATAAAGTGAAAAAATACTTTTTTCCAGCACAACTGTAAAACACAGGATACATCTGTGTACACTTCCTTGATACCTGAACTACATTGTAACTTGATGTTCAGGAATTTTGTGAAAATACAGTTCATGCACTCAGTCATTGTCTTTATATAAACAAATCTCCATTATATACATTGTTTTTTCCTATTGCCATGCTGGTTATACATCCTCTGCCATGATTCTCTCTGCCAACTGCTGCTTCTGTTTATTTCAATTTTCCCTCTCCCATAAATCCTTAGTGTAGCAGCGGTGCTTCTGGCAATATTTCTCCTGTTGTCTTGCTTTAATAACATCACCAGCTTCTCTGGAGCAGTCCTGCGATGTAGACTTGTGGCTTTGCTCAGTGTATCGAGGTCACACAACCATCCTGCCCACACCCTTTCTTCTTTGGGGAGATAGAGCATTGTCAGGGGCTGGAAATCTGCAGCTCTGTCTGGTTGTGATTTCTGACCCAAATAAAACTACTTGCAGATCAGTGGGTTCTATATGCCACCTACACTGGTGCATTTTCAGGTGTCCCAAAATTCTATAGTATTCTTCAGAGAAAATCAGATACTACTAGAGTGCTGAAAGGTTTAATAATGAATTGCCCTTCATTCCAGAAGTTTTTCACAGGTCATGAGAACCACCAGTACTTCAAATTTGCTTCATCTAAGCACTGTTTTATCAGCAATTTTAGGCCTGCATGGACAGCTTTCATTTTTTCCTCAGAATTGTGGGTTCTGTGGAATTCTTGAAGGCTGGAATTTGACTTCTGGAAGTGATTGCAGTTCTATTACTTAACATTATTTCAAATGAGTATTAAGCAGACAAAGATGTACAGTGTTAAATTAATACTTGTATATTTCTGTGTGGAAGGATTTACGATGTTTTTTTGTTTTTGTTTTTTTCATCTAGAAACTAGTGAAGTGGTTTGATCCATGAAGCATTTAAACAGTGAGTAATATTAAAAATGTATATAGTTACTTGAGATCAGCAGGGACTACCTCAAACTGAAACACTTTTTTTCTGGATTTGGTCCAGAGGGTGTGGTTGCAGAAAGCAGTCTGTAACTCCTGATGTATTCGTAAGAGGTAAAAATGCCTCACTTGCCTGGTATAATTTCCTCCCCTGCTTCCCCAGGCCTTGTTATCTGTAAGTGAGGTATGGCATAGTGGTAATAGCATCCTCCTTGCAATTCTGAAAATCTCTTCCTGTCCATAAGAGTTAATTTTTTTAATTGTTAAAAGCTTTTCATAGCAGATTTTCCATTGGGAGCCAGTTATTCAAAACTGCAGATACTGTTATGAAGTTGACAAAATCGTTTGACTGCACTGATGATTAATTTATAAAGGACTTAAAGGCATGAAACCAGTGACCTGGTAAAAATCATTGGTGTCAGATAAAGGAATGCCTATGTTAACAGAGCTGAGGCCTTTTAACAGCTTTTGAATGAAAAGTATGTGTAGAAAGAGCCATAAAAATGGTGGCATTCAAGTGATATTTTTGCATACAGGTTTTGATTGTTGTCATATACAAATCTAGGGATACAGCAGCAACTAGAGATAAGAACTGGACAAAAATAAACCTTTTTACTTAAAGAAAACTGAAAACTCTGCCTATTTTAAATGCTTGGGTAATAGAAAATCCATCTCATCTTGCAGTGTTGGTTCCTCGTTTGCATCTGAAACCACATTTAAGATAGCAGAGCTTCTCCCAGTGAAAACACTTGCCTGGGAACTGTAAGATTTAGTAAAGAGGCCTTGTTTTGCAATCTGCACATGTTCCTGAGGATAACTGGTGCCCTGGTACTGCTGGTTGACTCCCGTCTTATTTCAATTCATAACATGTTTATGCAAAGGACTTCTACAAACTGTTTGGAATTTTGTCTAGCAATAGAGAGTAGTGTTAATACTTATGTCATTTTGATTTCTGATTAACTAAAAAGTGGGATTTATATGTTAAATTTTGCAATTCAAAAAACATTGTGGCAAGGTAAACAATTCTGAATGTATGAGCTAATCTCTTCTTATAAAATTGCCCAAGTAACTTTTAGTTTTGAAATGCATCTGCCTCAGTATATCAGCATGACTTCTCAAATACTTCGGCATGCAATTCTCTGAACTGGCTTTTTTTGAGGAAAGAAGGTAGTCAACTTGAATTTATTTACAGATTGTCTGTGTCATGGACTGTGCCAGATAGGGTCTGTCAGGGTCATTTGCTCAGGGGCAGCACTAGATCAATGTGACAGTACTGCCTCAAATGATGAGTCTAATATTATCGAGCTTTGCAGACCCGTGAATTGTAGGAAGAACAATCTTCAGTTCCTCAGCACTACCTGCTCAGAATGAGGAACATCTGGAGGCAAGGCACTCCACCTGGTGTGTCAGTAATACCTAGGTGGCCTGTTATGGAGACAGCAATTGGCCAGCCAGGGTAATAACTTCATGTTGGTGACCACCAGTTAAGACTGAAACTCTTTTTATAGAGGCATTTAACATTTCTGCAATCTGTTCCCAGTGCACTGGTTCCTGTCTAGGTGTGAGTGCACCAGAGGCTGTTTTGAATGCTCCAAGTCATACCATGAACAAGCTTGTTTCTAAAGCAATAAACCAGGTTACTGCCTAGAACAAATACCTAGGTAGTTCTTAAAGATTTAGCACAGGCTTATCCTGGCTTCAGGCATACAGATTTCAACTCTATGTTGTCTGTGCTGAACAGAAAAAGTAGCACAAGATGGGAGCTTACCTACAAGCAAGGTGAAGTGCATGTTGTGTCTTATATTCAGTAAGGTGGAATGGGTTTGCATCTTCCAAATAGTACTAAATATAAGGAGATATGTTATGGTCCATGCTACATCACACAGTATTGACTGATTTTTCTTATTCCTTTGGATGGTGTGTAGCATGTGCAAAGCACAGGAATGCATGCATCCACTATTTTCTAATAAGGTACAAACCTTTGCTGCTTTTTATAGATAAGCAGCTGATTCAGTAGTCAGAAAGGCTAGGAGGTTGATCAAGTTCTAATTTGTAATCTATTTCCTTGACAATATGAAATGCAACTTCTGTATACATCAAGGCTGGCGCACAAGCTGCACTTCATCACTGAGATCCAAAGGCATAGGTGAAGATGGAGAAATACATTGAAATATGGTCTGAAGTGAAGTAAGACTTGTATTGAGACAACAGCCCTAACTTAAAGCTGCTAAGATTAAAGTTTTCAACCTTTTAAAACGATATAGATAGAGAAGATAAACAGTGGAAAGAGGGAAGATCTTGATCTGTTCTTCATAGGCATTTCCAACCTGTCCTCCTCGCTTTTTCTGATCAATTTGTTTGTGTCTTGATATCCTTAAGGATGTCAATGTTCTTCTCTGTTCTTGTATCAAACTGAAAACCTGCTTCGGATGTTTGCCTGCAATAGTTTCCACTGACTTGCATGGAACATCTCTTAGCTCCTCTATAATGAACTCATCTTGTTACTTTTCTGTATGTGCTAAGACTGTGACTGCTTTGGCATGACTACTTTCGTACATTTAAAGTAGCCTGGGATAATGCAATTTTTAAGCAGTAATTATTAGTATCTTAGGTGTCTTGTCATCTCTAAGGAAAGTTCACACCAACAATATTTTAATGATTTTTCATGAAATTAAAGCTGCTAGTATCCCTTTAGAAAATGCCTACTGTGGTAAGTCTGTTATTGCAAGCCAACAAGAAATCGCGATTCATATTTATGGTGGTTCAAACAGATGATGTCATTGCAATTCCACCTTTGCCCATCTCTACTATCCCACAGTGTCATAATAGAATACCAAGTCTTGGGCAGCCCATGCAATAAACAAGAGGCAATTCTTGCTGGGCTGCAGTTAGTGAGTGACCTTGCTGACAGAAATAGTCAGTGAAACTAAAGATAGTGAGGTTGTTCTTCTGTTTTGTGTATGACTATTTTGTTTAACTTGCCCTCTTTAAAGACCTTTGTCTTGAGGAAGGAATCAGTCATCTGATTGCAGCTGGAATGTAAATGAAAAAGTATAACTTGTTTAACTTCAAACATCACTGCTGGTTTATGTTAGTTAGCAGACAATGTGCATCTGCAGATATCTTCTCTGATGTATATTTAACAGGTGTTTAGCCAGCAAATGTGGAATTAATTAATTTACCAATGCAGTCTTTCTTGGGTCACTGACACTGATGTGAACTTGGGAGTTTTCTCAATGGTGATATAGGCTTAGTTAGTTCTCATCTTTATCCTATCTCCTGAGTTATGTCCACACAATTGTTTCCAGAGCAGCTTCGTGAACAGGAACTCATTTGAGTCTGGTGGCTTAAAGCCACCACTTATTTCCTTGCTGGAAGCCAAGCTGTATTAGCTCAAAAGGCTTGGTAGTACAGGAATGCTTTTTCTTGAAAATGCGTATACCGAGACAGATAACATTGCATTGTCTCATTGGGAAACTAAGTGAGCTCAGTGACATTGCCAGGAGTGAAATGTGAGGTAGATTTAGCTCTCTTTATTCTTTCATATTAAAAATCTTTCCTCAAAATGATGCAGAAGTGAGAAGCACAATTTATAAGAAATAATAATACCGTGGAGTACAGAAAAATCCCCTTTGAATAAGTGCTCTCCTATACTATCTGAGTACAAGATTGTTTTGCTTATTACGTAATGGCTCTCTTACCCTTACCAGACAATAACCTGCCATCTGTGCATCCCTACATGAGGTTTAGTGTGATGTGGTGTTCAGAGAACATTGCAGTTGGAGGTTAGGTTACAGTTTACCATAGTAATCCTTCTGAGGAGCCTGCTGTCAGGACAACATGTAGTTTGTTGATATATATATATATTTTGCTTATATATATATTTTTGTTCCTTTAACTAATATTTTGAAGTGTTTGTGTCTGTCACTTGACATGCTGAGCAAGCACTCTTCTAGACTTATCTTTAGAGGGAAAAATTCTTTCCGTATTCCTTCTTTAATGTTGCAATAAGAGTGTTAATTTAGAATCCTTTTATAGATCTGGTTAAATCAGATTCTTTTCTCTCCTGCTTTTTTCCTTCCCTTCTGATCCAAGGTGAACTTAAATAAAACCAACAAAAAAAAACCCCAAACCAAACAACCCTCCCACCCAACAAAAGAAAAACCACACCAAATAACAATGGACTTCTGCCAGTCTGCATATGAAGTACACTCTGAAGTGTAAGATCATTTTAGCTTTCTATAAAAATTACCATGTAAATATTTTTAAGATCTTTAACAAGCCAGATACTAAAACTGTTCTTTAATATTGTGCAGCAAAACTTTTTGTTCCCTTGTACTATTTCTTTATAAGGCTGTAATAGTACACGTTATCTACTGAAGGAAGACATTAGCATTCATTGGTAGTACATGTCACAGGAAAAATCTCATTTAGATATCACTTTTCCTATCAAAAATTACGTCTGGAAAAGAACGTTGAAGAGGTTTTGTGTTTGTTTGCTTGGCTGTTTCCCTACAGTCACCTCCCCCAAATAGTTTACAATTAAATTCAAAGAAGTCTGTCCTCACTTTCTTAAAATATTTTCTGTTTACATTTTTGCTTCATACAGTTTAAGTTCCACTGGTTTAGCTTATTACCTTATTCCTGTGGTTCTGCACAGTTTGTTGCACCTAAGTGCACATCAGTGTCAGTTGTTAGGCTTGTAACTCTGGAGTTCTTGAGCTCCTCAAACGTGGCAGCAGATGCACAGTAAGATAACCCTGTTACCCAGAGAGCCCCTGGGATTCTTCCTTCTCCTTCTACACACTACCTTCTCTGCATTAATAGCTTAAACTCAATTTATTAAAAGCTGAACATTCGGATTCTATTTTTATTTGCCTTGGGAGTTTTGTTGATAAAAATGTGGCAAAAAATATTTAATTAGGGTGAACTGAATTAAGGTTGCAAAATGTGGTTTTTTAATTAAAATATCCAGTGCTGTTAAGCAAGGAATATTGATAAAACACGATCATTTGTGCAAATATCACAGCTTATTAACTGTGCAAAATCCCAGCAACTCAAAGTATGATTTGAATATATTGAAACATACATTAATTGTATTCAGGCATGTGTAAGACAAGTTCAGCAGCATGGTACCTTCTTCCGCACTACTATTTCCACTTCCTCCACTTCACTTTGCATAAGATAGATGCATGCTTCTGTGAAAGCACCCACAGTCATGTGGCAGGGCTGGTTTTGAGTTTTGTCTATTGTAGTGGTAGAAGCCAGCTCCTTGTGGCAGGATTCAGTTTCCAGCTTGGCTTCCTATTTCTGAGTGGATATGCACAGGAGAGACTGTTATAGGCTGCTGGAAACAGTACTTCTACAAAAGCGGACTCTTAGCCATACCTGTTAAAGTGGGAGCTGAGTTCATCACAATTTGATATTTTACATTTCAGGATTCGCTGCCTTCCCTATTTTACAGATGAATAACACTTCCAGCGTTTCTCTCAGGGTCTCTATTTTGATGATGATCTCCTCTTGTTTGTACTAATATTCTCTTTATGTGGGTGTGTCTTTGATCATAAGCAGGGCCTCTAGCCAGTCTTCTGGTTCAAATAGTAAATGGTAATGCTTGTTGACAGCGGAGTGCTGGACTCAAAATATATCTAGTCCGGCACCACTAAAGTACCCATTTCATTTTATGTTATTCCTGAATTGCAATTGCCTTGGAAGTAGAGCTTTAGTACATCAAGAATACGAGCCTCATATAATTTTTAATGGGAAAATCTCTGAGACAGAGGAGGCTGCTGGACTTAATGGTTCCAGTTTCTCCCTTCTCTGCATGCTATTGTCTGAATTTAGCAATTACTTTAAATAGTATTTGGCTGCACTCTCTTCCTCACTTTTTAAAGACATAATAAAAGCACATTCAGGTACTTGGCTTCTTTGGAGAGCTGAATGATTTGTGAAAAATCCTTGCAATTTATGACAACCACCTGCGCTCTTGGTCATAAATTAATAACACCTGACCAAGCATGAAAACATGCTGAGGCCATCTGCCTCTCCCCATACCAGGGGGCATTGCAGTGTTGTCTTATTAACTCCACAGCACAACATCCCGTTCAGAACCATGCTATCAGCTCTGTGCGACAAAGCTCCTCTGAAGGAGCGTGGGGTATGTTTGAACAGGACTTTGGCGAACTGTTTTTAGCTGAACTTATTTCTGCCATTGTCCTGCAAAGTCTTCAGTGTGCGTGTAAAGAAGCATTTTCTGAGAAGTGGGTTTATTTTTAGCAAATATTCCCATAAGGATTATTATTAAACCTTTTTGTATGATCTATGGGGATTCTGCTTGCCTGTCTGACCATGTCTCACAGGACTGCCTCTAAGTTATATTCTTGCTTAATTCTGGGAAATACTTGAATATATGCTTAACTTTGAGCGCAATAATTGTCTAAATCAATAAGTTATAGGATGGAACAAAGATGACCAATAAATGGAACAGTTATTGTTACTTTATTGTAAAAATATATATTTCTTAGAGCACTGAGTCCCTTAAGGTACCTGTAACAAGCAGACTGTATGATGGCTTAAATCCATGCAGCAGATGTTGCTTAAAATAGAGATGATAATTAGTACCTTCAGGAGTCGTCAGCCTATACTGTGCTTATGTAATACCCAACTACATAATTAAGTGATTTTATTTTCAGTTTTGTCTTTTTCCACAATTATCAGTCCAGATCAGAATCACCCTGCAGTCAGCTGAGACTTGAGCCTTTATCTTGCTGGTAGATCACCATGTGCAGAACAGTTTATAGCATCAATCCAAAAGGTTTAGCTCCTTGGGCCAAAGACCTCTAATGCAGTATCTTATTCTTTCGAGACCAAATATTGATAGTGATCTACGTGCTTCATTCCAAATCTGTATTACTAGCTATGTTTTCAGTTTGCAGGACCTGTTAAAAATAATGAACTATAATTAAAGTAGGATTTTAATGGACATTTAACCTTTTTGATTGTTTTGCTGAAATTAAGGCATTCAAATTAGGAAGCCACACTTGAAAGCAGTTATGCAAAAGAACACATGGAAATGTCAGGCCTCTGCTTAGAGGAGCCATGACGAGGCTGTAGTGTGTTGACATTTCAGTCTAGGACCTCAGTGGCTACTCTCAGGTGAGTCTGCAGGCATTTGCAAGCTTTCAGCATATCCTCCAAACACATGCTGTGTCAGATGTACCAGCCTTCAGTTTTCAGTCTGTCTGCTTTATCCAAATGGCTTTTAACAGTGTGAACTCACTACAGCTCTTTAACCTTTGCAGTATTTACTCTTGAACCAATGCTGCTTTGCAGTATTTTCCTTGTGTATAGGAGGCTGTTCAGTGTCTAGATGAAGGTCTTGATTCTTTACAATAAAATTAATGCTCTTCCAATCTAATTTCATGTGCATTTGTGTTGCTGAACAGTATTCAGTTGAAAATTCCCTGTACCTTTCTACTTTGTTTTGCGGCAGTATTTTCCATAGAGATCTCTCATCCCTCAAAACCAACTCTGTGTTAACCAATGTTAGGATACGCATGTTGTGATTTTATTTTTCTTCCTACCCATGGAGTTTTCAAGAATGTTTCTGTTTGTATAACCAGAGCTTAACCCTAATCCTAATTTGGCACAGTTCAGCTATTGTGATTCTACATGAAATTCACTAAGGTGACAGAAAAATAGATGTGCATAATCATAAATAGGATAGTTCATATGGAATTCACTATAAATAATGCTTTAAGTGTGGTAGTTGATGAGGAATTACTGTAAGAATTCAATATTTGAAAGAATGAAAGAGATGCTTACTTTAGAAAGTATATGGTGTTGAATGAATACTTCAGTTAACAAGTATTATATAGTCAGCCTCAGGTTTATAATCTGCTGTTCCCAATGGCACTGATTTTTGTGCTGCTTCTAGGGAAACTACAGAATGAAGTACCATTCATTGTAAGAAGGAACTGCAAAATATGGGAAGATAGTAAATGCAAGCTGGAGTTGCACATGTACTAACCTGACATAAATATTGTTTTGTGGTAATCTCGCAGTTGAGAAGGCCAGCAAAGCACTCAGTAGACTATCTGCCACTTTCTGAATGGCTGCCAATGATTATGTCTCTTTTGAAATGATCTACAAGTAATTCAAATTGATGAGAATTAGAGATGTGCCAAACGATTTGGCAAAATATCAGGTATCTCTGAGCATGGCTGTTCCTTTTGACCTGCTATATAAAATGACATAATATGGTGTGACTGACATGGCATAACAATAGCAGGATCTGCAAGATTGGAAAATAGAATGTCTTCAGGGCCAAGGTAGTTAGAACATATTTTTGAAGGTTGCTTGCTTAAAAAGAAATCTTGCTGTCTGAGAACTCTTCTTGCTTTAGCATTGGAGATCAGAGAATGGGTTTCGTGTCTTAATATTAGCCTTGTCTCTGAGTATTTTAAAGCAAAGTGATGCCGTTAAAGATATTATTGAATGATGGTAAATCGTAGTGTAATTTGACCTAACTAAGGTCCATTATGCTCTTGATAGAGAGGGAGAAGGAAATGAAATCTCCTTCTAACTCACTGAATCAAAAGCTTAAAGAACATGTAACTAATATTGTTAATATCAGAGACCAGGGATTCTTCTCTGGGTTGAGTTCAATGCTTTAACTTTAAACAGTGAGTTCCAAGGAATGAGTTTTAGTCTTACATCTGTTAGTACCTTGCCTCATACTGATCTTGCTGAAATGAACCAAGAAGCTCTCAGAGCAAGGGGGTAAGGGATATCAGTCTGGTCTACACAAAACAAAGGTGCTGGCTCAACACTGAAGAATGTTACTGAATATTTATATGATAAACTGTTATGACATAAGAATATGAATTCTGAGATGTGAGATTTGAAATATTTTTTAGAGAGAAGTGACTTGCAAGAAAGATATCCCTCAAAAATTGCTGAAGTGAAAATGGATGGAGGCCCAAAGCATATAGCAGTTCCTCTCTCTCTAGAAGCAGAGCTATTTCATCTGCCTCTTTGTGGTGTGACCAGAATCTGCTTCCTGTCTTCCACCCAGAAAACAGTAGGGAAGACTTTGCTATTCAAATAACTGCAGATAGCCCAAAGTGTTCTCATCACTGCATGAACCTACCAGCCATTATGTGACAACAATTGTAATGTTCAAAACAGCCTCCACTGGAGAACTGCAGTTATTACACCCACTCCTTTGCAGCTAGATTTACTGAAATGTTTAAAGGTTAACTAATTAAGGCTGTATTATTCCTGACTCCTCCTACTGAGACTCTATCTCTAGAAAATAAGGCACTGATGGATGAACTTCATAGCATGGGGTTTTTAGACCAAAAAGGATTTGGTGAATTGAGAAATGCATTATGGAAGGAGAAAACAAATCAGAAAATCAGATATTTATGGAAATGCAGAAAACTGGCAAATAATACCATCAGAAAAGTGAGCTGACAGGAATCAGAATAATAACTATCAATGAAGATTCTCTGTTTTGATTTCTGAAAGCTGAGTAAGCATAGGCAGTGTGAGGAAAAAGGGTAGGGAAACAACAGTCATGTGTGTGACTAGAAAAGTGATTTCAGCTCAGGTTTTGAGGAAGACTGAGAAACAGGCCAGTTCAAGCTGTGTCTAAGAATAATCTGGGAGGAAGTCATACAAGTGAAACTGCTCTCCTATATTTGCTAAGGCCACACTGGAAGACAGTTACATGAAGGGTGCAGAAAGTAGAGGAAGTAGAGTTTCTAATATGACACTTCCATGGTGTCTGAAAAATCTAAGAAAAAAGGAAGTAAGCCGGAAGACTCCTAGGCAAGTATGGGTTTTTCTTATGGTAGTGGTCTTATTTATGTTTCAATTTGGTTTTTGTTAGAGCAAAACTGAGAACGTTGTAAGTACTACACAGGAATGCAGGAAGCATTAGTTCAGAAACAGTCAACTCTTTTTTTGCACTCGTTTGATGGCTATAGTAATTTACAAACCAGCAATACACTGCTTCAACTTAAGTACGGATTCAGTTGCCTTTGTTGAGAAACAAGGCTAGAGCCAAGCTTCTCTTGAGTGCTCACCTGGCTCCTTTAGTACTTACACTAGTATCATGCTGAACTGTGTTTTACAACTTCAGGTATGAGATGAGCACCAAATGAAAAGGGAAAGTGTACCTTGTTCCTATTCTCTAGCAAGGGAGTGTAGTCTATATTCCAGCTCGGCTCAGTGAGATTAGACTATTTCATAAGAGACTCCTGAGGGGAAATAGGAGTACTTGAAAGACTACAAATGAGCTGGGAAGAGATACTGTCACCTACATCAAAGAAATGCCCTACATTGACAGCAGGAAGAGAAGTGAACTATGTGATACCAGCTCACTGGTGTTATCCACCTCTCCTTTCTCTTACTGGATACCCCAGCCAGAAACACTGTAACACCTTCTGAACTGTTCGCTCTATGTAGTTAGGCTAATACAAGCCTGCACTTGAGCGCACTTTCTCATCACTCTTGTGGGGCATACAATTTTCTGCTCTTTTTTTTTTTTGTTGTTGTAAGTTGCAACTCTGGGGAATTTTTTGCTGATACACAAGATATACTGGCTAGCTTAGTTAAATGAAATTGCTATGAATATGAAGGCTTTAATGCAAAAACAGGCTGAGGTGATAACTTGGAATGACTATGCTATTTTGCCAGAAATATAGTCTAATCTCTTAAGGTGTTTTATGCATTTGCAATGTGCATGTAGAAGCTGATGAAGATTGGAGTGTTGGAAGCGCAGCATTCATGCTAAAGAATATGATAGTTCTCCATTTCAAGAGGGAGAGAGAACCATCTGTCATGATCCAGTCTCTGCCACTGAAGAGGACACCAGTGACTAGTGACGAACTAAAAGTTGGTCACTCAGTAAGTGACCAATTGCTTGCCAGTGCAATTACAGCTTTTATGATTTGCTGTAGTACTACATAATAGCAAAGATTTCTAGTATCTTTTTCCTCCATGACTATCTTGGCCCCACAAATAAAAACAGTGGCTTTTCATTTCTATAAACTAAAACTTCCTATACCACTTTACAAGAATCTGGTGATTACAAAGGCTGCAAGGTCAAAATCTCACTGAAACTTCCCTTCGCATATCGTTATGTGAGTTATTTTGATCCAGAGAAGCATGTGAGTAGTAGAGAACCTAGCAACTGTAGAGTTTTGCAGAACTGAGGTGCTGGCAAAGAAAGCCAAATAAACAGGGAAAACGGACCACATACTTTGTGAGCAGTCTTGTGAAGCAGAATACTAACAGTTGATGAAAGTTGATTTTTAATGTGATTTACACATGTCTGTGCTTTTCACTATTTCTTCCACTTTTTTTCAGCACTGGTTTCTTCAACTTTGTTTCAAACTCCCAAATTTCCATGACCTTTCCCATTGCTTATAGTTGGTCCGAATGTAGAATAGAAATTGTTTGTAGTTCTGATGTTTTACTAGCATGTTCCTTTTAATAGGTTGTGAATCCCCATTTCCTCAACATCGTTTCTTCTTACTGATTCCTAGGATTATACATCTGGAGATAACTTTTAGAACTGTAAGTGTAGACTTTTCCTATGCTTTTTCTGAGCAACTTGTACACAGTCACTAGCATTGGCTTAGAGGTATATTTGTAGAATCTTCTATGTATAAAAGGTGCATGCAAGTGAAACACGTTGATCTGCATGTAATAAAATCAATGGGGATAGATTCTGGATACAAGATTACTCATCTGCTTAAGTTTCTGCAAGACTGAAACTCAAGCTTACTGCAGTTATTTTGAGCTTTTCTTTTTGTGTCAGTTAATGTTGAGCAGACAGTAGCTGTTATTTTTATTTTAGGGCGATTAAGCAGTTATTTTCTAATGGATGGAATGGGGTGAGAAAGGAGAATTTTGAAACCCTGATGTAAGCAGACCCAGATTTTTAGAATCCTTTGGAGGCAGGGGATGAACTGGGAACTGTATTTTATTTTATTTGTTATATAAATGCAGCTGCAGTGAAGTTTTCTGTCCTTGACTGTAAGGAGATAGCTGTGTTAGGGGGCTGCTAGAGAACTTGCTCACCTAATTTTCTGTCCAATCAGCATAGTTTCAAGTGTCAGGAAATAAAAGTCCAAAGTACTACAAAGTTTTTTTTCATGTCTAACATGAGTGAATGCAAAAGTATAGTTCGGTCTGTAGCTTCAGTCACTGAGATGGGTGGCAATGGTTTTGAGCTGCTCAGTTCTAGATAAGGCATCTGAGGGAGAAAAGGTTCCTTCAAGGCCTAGCTGGCAGTCTTTGCCTTTCTGGGGACACTGTTGGAGTCACTGTGGTGGTGACCCTATTGATGCTCTTCTCTGTTATCATTTCCTGACCTTAATATCCCTGTAGGACAGGGAGATTAATATAGAACACCTCAGTCTAGCCTTACCCTTCTGCTTTCATGGATACTTGTTACTCGTTCATTCAGTATGATGAGAAACATGTATATAGACCATGTGTATTCTAACCTGGCACTAGAAAGAGCTGCAGGTACGAATTCAGATAAAATACACAAACTATGGAATATATGCTAACACATATAAGATACGATCTATCATATGCATAGATGAAAATAATTGAGTTTTATTTATAATTTGGGCAAGACAAACTTTCCTATTCTTGTAATCCAGGCTGGAACAAGACTAAGGTGAATTTTTTTCTTCTCAGGTTTTTATTAGTGATGAAAGATCAGTGACAAACAAACAGTGTCATTCCCATTTACTGTATCTTACAATAACATAAATGATGAAGGTAACTTTTAATTTTTGTTCATGCTCAGTGATTTTGGCCTGCCAAAGCCTTATGTCCCATTTAATTCTGAGTCAAGGACTGAGCTCAGTCATGCCTGTAAAAACTTATCAGCTTTCCAATATTCATCTTTATAGCCAAGGAGTAGGAAAAATGTCTGTGATGAATGCTGCTCCTCCCCCAGCTTGCTTTTGTCTCTTGTTTTACAAGAGTATTCTTATGCAATACACTTAGACTGTGACGTAGTGATAATTCCAGTGAGATTTTCTCAGTTCTAAGTCATTATTGCCAATTATATTCTTCCTGCCTCAAGAGCTGTTCTAATTATATAAAGAGAACTTGGCTTTTCATAAAAATAGACATACACATCACAGCATGCATAAACTTTCATGGAGGGGGAAGCTTTTGTCACTTGCTATTAATTTCTACCACATGTTTTCTGTATAAAGAGATTCGTGGCTTTTGATTTCATACATTTATATTCTTTTAATAGTTAAAATTCTCTTTTTTTTCTATTCCTAGCAATAGATATGAAATTGTTATGCTCAAAGGCCAAAATAGTCACTGTTGCTTTATACTTGTTGCAGGTTTTGTACTTTTGAATGATATTTTAATTTCCTTAAGACTTCAAGAATTACTTTATGTAGTAATCTTATTAAAGAAGAAGAATAAATGGAAAATTTAAATTTCTGTTAAATGTCTGTGGCAGAGAAGGCCTAGCTGAACAGTGTGCCATTTCAGCTTCAATGTAGAATCACATTCTTTCCAGCTGGGAAGAATGTTAATGATGCCAATTACCCACTTTATGCTAATGAATGAGGAAGGCTGGAATGCAGGATTCTTACGATATATCTGCATGAGTGATGTTCATACAACTTTTAGTAACATCCATATTATAAGGCCGATGTTAAACAATGCAATCAATTCCCCTTCATTCTGTCAAATGCAAGTGCTGAAGGGTCCAAAAGTGTACCTGTAGGAGGGGAAACGGTGGTCCCCTAAGCCCTATGAGAATCAGTAAGGACTTTCAGTGGGAGAAGTTTTGCTCCGGTACTGGCAGTGATGCCTGCTGTTCACACCAAGATGTGCCACAGGTTCACGAGGGCGGAGGGGTACTCCCTTCTCCCAGGATGCCTTTGGAGGAACTGGGATGAAAACCTTTGGATGAAAAACTTAACATGAGCCAGCAGTGTGCTCTTCAGCTGGGAAAGCAAATGTTATCCTGGGTTCCATCAGAAGAGGGGTGGCCAGCAGGGAGAGGGAAGTGATCGTCTCTCTCTACTCTGCCCTCGTGGGGCCCCACTGGTAGTCCTGCATCCAGGTCTGGAGCCCCCAATACAAGAAAGACAAGGAGCTGTTGGAGAGGGCCCAGAGTAGGGCCACTAAGATGATCAGAGGGCTGCAGCACCTCCCCTATGAAGACAGGCTGAGGGAGCTGGGCTTGTTCAGCCTGCAGAAGAGAAGGCTGTGGGGTGACCTCACTGCACCCTTCCAGTTCCTAAAGGGAGCCTACAAACAGGAGGGGAGTCAGCTCTTTACAAGGGTACATAATGGCAGGGCAAGTGGAAATGGCTTTAAGTTGAAGGAGGGAAGATTTAGGTTGGATATCAGGGGGAAGTTCTTCTCTGTGAGAGTAGTGAGGTGCTGGAACAGGCTGCGCAGAGAGGTTGTGCATGCCCTGTCCCTGGAGGTGCTCAAGGCTGGGTTGCATGGGGCCCTGGGCGGCCTGGTCTAGTATTAGATGTGGAGGTTGGCAGCCCTGCCTGCAGCAGGGGGAGTTGGGACATCAAGGATCATCAAGTTCCTTCCAGCCCAAGCCATTCTACAAACTGTGGCCATCCATGTGCTCTTGGAAGACTGTGGGGCTACTATTGCTGATGTAAGCTCTCAAGAGCTTATATTTCTATATTTTTCTGTAACCCCTACTTTGGTAGGGCTGAGAAATCAAACAGTAGTTAGGGATTGCAAAGCTTAACTTTATCCCAAGAGATGACCTATAGATTTCTCATGTGTGGATAAGCTCAGCTCGATGGCACAATAAAATGTTGCTCATGAAGACTTGCAAAGTGCCAGTGCATTCAAACATCCTGAAATTAAGTCTGACACACCGCTGTGTTCCACATGAGGTTGTGGGCTGTTTCTGCATTGTCCTGTCTGCTAACAGTGAAGCACAGATCCTCTTGTTGCAGCCAGTATTGAGGGGTGGGGAGAGACATCAGAAGTAGTAATTGGTTTTCCATATATTATGGGTAGCTGGAAAGGAGTTTGAACACCAGGATTATAGAAACTTGCATTTGTGTCACTGTTATCACTGTGGTTATTCATCGAGCACTTCAGATTTAAGAAGTGTGCGTTAGCATGGGTGTAACAGTGGGCCACGCTGATCAAATTAAAAACAGAAACCATCTGTACCTACTTTGAAACTTATATCTGGTTAGGTGTTGGGTCTCTTATTCCCCAGCCTGCTTACTGTTAGGACAATGTTTTACACAAGAGAGTGCTTGAGAACTTCCTCTGCTGAAACTCTCTCTGGTTAAGTTCTTCCCCTTAGTGAGAGTTCCAGAGCAAATTCCAATAATGCTCTGGGTAGTTGTCTCATGTAAACTTGTCTCTTAACCCCTGAACTCTGCAGTTTCTAATCTCAGTTGAATGTGTGTGGCATACCAGGGCTGTGGGTTGTGAAGCTAGCTGTTCTGTGCAGCGCTGCAGCTGTGCTCAGCCACCAGGCACCACCTCTCATTTGTTTTGTTAAAGACAGTGTTTAGTCATATATTCCACGTGTTCTAGTCTCGAATTTGCAGTGTTCATGACAAATATGGAACCCATCCTTTCTTGCATTCCTGTGTCTGTTAGAAATGTATGGTGCAGTTTAGACAAATAGTTCAGAAATAAAGTGATTCACTTTGTAGCCGAACTCCTACTGGCTATAAGTTGTCTAGCTGCAGCTGAAACTTATCTTTTTAAAAAAATAAAGGCAGTATTTTTTTTTCCAAATGGAAAGTTTCTATTAATGGCAGAGCTTGGACAGAGTCTATTCTAGGGTAGGAAGTGACAACACAGTGTTGTTTTTCTTCTGTTTAAAAATCCAGAAGAATCCAATGCTTTTGCTTTGCTTTACTTTGTGTTGCACTAATACAACTTATGTTCTACAGTTATTTAGATTTCCTTCTATTCTTGATAAGTTATCTGCTGTATTCTCTGCAAAGGTCAGATAATAGAATTCTTTTTTTTTTTTTTTTGCCCTATTTCTCTTCATATTTGGTGAATTCAATTTAAAGAATATCTGTGTTCTTCTAGAGAGCAACTTTTCTTGTTCCAGCTCATGACTCAGCTGTATTTCCAAAAACTGTATCTGGAGTTTGTGCTTCCCTCTCCCACCTCATTCCACCCACTGTCTCCCCTTTAACAGTAAAGACTATTTATATAAAGAGATCAATCGTTGAATTATGTTTTTAGTTCAGTCACTTTGAATTCTAAGCTTTAAAGGGCATGGCAGAATTTAACTCATAACATCCAAGAATACAACAGCGAGTCGTTCTAAGTTTAAATTGTAAGATTCAAATCTGGCATGTCTAGCTGATGTTTAATATAGCAAATATCAAACAGATACAACTTTAATACAGCCTCTTTCTTTATTCAAGCTGTTTTAGTTTTCCTTTTTGTAGAATGAAGAATGGAAACTGGATGGCAGGGTGTGATGGTTAAAGTATTAAAAGAATGCAAAAAGGACTTCAGTATTGGCATAAGAAAAAGTAACCATAATGAAGCTGTTGTGCCACTGTATTGTAATAGTTAACATTGCCCTGCTAGAAAGGTGTGAGGATCTAATAACATCAGAATCCTGACTTCTGTTTTGTGTAGTGAACAGAGTTATGTGATTTTTCTTCCCACTGTTTGCTAATCCATTTTCTTCCATTTCTCCTTATCACACATTTACCTTTTCTGCAAGCAATTTCTATCTTCTGCTGTCTTTGCATGCAGTTTCTGCCCTGGAAGGCAGTTGGTTTTCTATGGACATACTTGTAGCCATACAAGTTATTTCACCTTCACAAATGTGTAGGAGATTGTTATGGAATTCAAAAGTTTTTTAGTTTTAAAATATAAACCTCCCTTGAAAGTTATCATGAGTGTAGGCAGAGTATATTAGAAACCCTGTATCAGATCAATTGTTTCTTCATCTGTTTAATGGCAACTTCTTAAAATAATATGCTGTGACATCTTTATTATCCTTTAGTGATGAGGACAGTGAGGACAATAATTTTAAGCCTCAGTAGGTAAATGGAGTTAAGCAAGCCACCATATGCTATAAAAGCTATCAAAAATGTTTTTAATGAACTTCAGTTGTTTGTGAAGCCCAGTTTTGTGCAGCTCAAACTAGAGTGCCCTAAAACAGAGCGTGCCTTTCTGCTTTGGAAACGTGATAGAGAAGGAAACTTCAGATGCTGTCACTGAACACAAGTAGTTTGATTCTATCAGTGAGTCTCTGAGGCTTAGGTAAAGGAAACAGAAGTTGAATGAAGTAGGAGAGAGTCTTGCAGATGTTTTTGGTTGACTGACTTTTCTCCCTATTTATCATAGCTGAAAACTATAGTCAAAAGGGAGTAAGTAATGTAAATTCTAGTTGTTTGGCTTCTTTCCTCCACAAGTTGGATTTTTTTTGTAGGTGACTAAAGCCAAAGAGAATGTATTGAAACTAATAGTGACAATAAGCCTTTTCCTAGAATCATCATTATCATACTGTAAAAGTCTTGATAATTTAAGTTGTAACATATTCCCGAGAAGAGTCCTGTTAATCTCAGTTAAAATCATAGAATATTCTGAGCTGAAAGGGACCTATAGGAATCGAGTCCAAATCCTAGGCTGATTTTGCTCTCTTAAGACAGATATTACATAATTGATCCAGCAGGAATGGCAATGGTCATATAATTCATGCATCTGTTTTCAATATGTAGTGTGTTACTTCTGTACTGCAGCTACCACAGTGCTGCTGTACATATGTTATGGCTGAGGTCACTGGGAGAAATGCACTATTTCCTTAAATATTCATAGCTTTTTGAAGTTCTGTTCTTGTGAATTCTCCAATGCCATGTATTTGGACATACTTAAAAGCAAAGCTAGGTTCATGCCCTGATACCCATACCCTTTTTCCTATTTCAGTATGAGCCATCTTCCTGTGTTTATAAACTTTGCCACTAGATGTGATAATTTCCATAACTGGCCAGTTTATAATAACTTTTAGGTAAAGGAAGCTGCCTTTCCCTATATCCTTCTAAGCTGAAATGTTAAGTTACTTTGTCAGAAGAGAATGAGAGCTTACTGGTTATAGAAATAACATCTTACCTAGTGACAATTCATGAGGTTGTGTCGTCATTGCCAGGAGAGATTCAGGCTGGATGTTAGGAAATACTACTTTTCTGAAACAGTGGTCAAGTGCAGGAATGGGCTGCCCAGGGAGGTGGTGGAGTCACCATCCTTGGAGGTGTTTGAGGAATGTTTAGATGTTGTGTTGAGGGACGTGGTTTAGTGAGGTAATATTTGTGGTAGGTGGATGGTTGGACTGGATGATTTTGTAGGTCTTTTCCAATGTTGGGTATTCTATGATTAGGTAGGTACTACTTGATACTGCTTACCTCTCTTTAGACACAAGTTCTGCCTGTTTGTTCTGTGTGCTATGTCTTGAATAATTTTCTGAATAATATCAGGTATTTTGAATCTAGTTTTGTAATTATAGCATTGAAACAATATGCTGTTCTAGTGATGGATGAACTGTTCTGTAATTGGAGTAGTCAAATCACTTTCCCTAAACAGGTCTCTTCTGAGATGGTTATAATTTTCTGAGAAACTTATTTCTGCTGAAAATCTGTATTACTTGTGTTCCACAAAAAGAGATCTTAAAAAAAATAAATTCTGTCAGTCTTTATGCTTTTGAGGATTTCCTGATTTTTTTGGAAATTCATGCACTGAAAATATTACTCGGAGGTTGTCTTTAGAAGTCACTAAGATCATCACCTATTCAGCAGTTCAAATTTTATTTGTATGTAAGAAGCTTACTTCAGTGCTTAGTTTCATATCGTGGGTGCTAAGAAATATGTAAGGGTTTAAATATCTAATTTGGACTGAGGCTGGAGCTCAGTACATTGAAAACAAATTCGTGAGAATTGTTCTTATTAAAAATTGGGTTTTACTGTGGTATTCCTGGGAATTTATGTGCTTTTTCCATTTGCTCAAATGTGAAGTCCAATAAAGTTCACTCATCCCGTATATAACTACTGATTTAACTTCCTATTTTCATTTCCTATGGTGGCTGCATGATAGAGGAGATGACTCTTTGTATATATAGTTTCTAATTTGATTTGGGCCAACATATTTTCTTGTCAGTGAGATCCCTGAAGAATTTACAGGTCTCACTATTTACAGTGTTCTCTGTTCTGGAGATACTGATGATCTGATATTTATCCTCTTCCTAACAACATTCTACCTCCTCCCTCAAGTACTCTTTCTCAGTATTTCCTGTTAACTTAATTAGCTTAAATCATGCTCTTGAAGGCTGTAATACTGAGGAACTCTTTCTTGGCATTCCTTTTCCTCAAGCAGTCTGCGTGCTGCTTCTTCCTGATTCCCACCATTTGTTTTTACTATTGCAGCACATTGTAACGGGGTTAATATAAGTCAAAGTTTCTTTCAGAATCTTTCCTGTCTTTCTTTAAAACCCTCATCAGTTCACTGTTCAGATTAACTAATAGTTGCTTCCTCACAACCAGGAGGTGACAGCAGATGGCTGAGTGAACAGGAACAAAAGCCTGGTGTCATGGAGAGAGGAAAGAAAAGACTAAGCTACCACTGCTACTACAAGAGATCTTTGAGATATGCTGCTGTTTTGTTAGAACCCGTGAAAGGATGCATCATAACTTGTGGTGCTTTTTTTCACAATACTTTAGTAGGTTTAATATCAAAACAAACAAAACAACTCCTTGTCCATTCCAACCCCTCCCCCCCCCCCAAGCCAAAAACCACCACTGCCACCCCAACTTCCCTTAAAGACCTTGCAGTGCAGTGCCTGTCTCCATGTCCTTCAGCACCTTTTATTCAGTCTAGGCTGAGCAGGGCTGCCTCAAGTGTTGCTGCTGACTCGTATATTGATCTGTTGGATGTGATGTCAGGAGCTTGTGAACACTTCCAGTGCTGTTTATTTTTGCATCCCCTTCTCCTTTGCTGATGGCACAAGGAATTCTCATGGCCCATGACAATACCTTTATTTGTGCTGTTGAACTGTGAATATGTGCATATTAATCTTTTTAATACATGGCACAACTGAGGGAATAATAAACAGATTAAAAAGATCTACTTTGGTACTGGGACTGGAAGAAGTGCTTACACAACTACACTTGTAGTTGTTTCTTAATGGGGTTACCCAGTAACTGCATTTTCATTTCTTTCAAACAAATGTCTACGCATATTGCTTAATTAGCAAAGTTGATCTGCTTTTGTCTAGTGAAGTTTCTCTTTTAGAGGTAGATCAGACCCAAAACTGAATTAAGCCTTTGCTTACTTTATCTGTGGCCTTTGTCACATAATTAAAAAAGAAATACTTAAGTGTAATTAGCATAGAATAGTTACTGGGGGATTGTCCTTGTAGTTCCCACTGTGTTTTGACATATTGTCGGTATCTTTTCAAGTACAACTGTGGCCTTAGCAGAAGTGAGGGATATTACAGTCCTTGTATTTGAACCAATTTTCAGCAAGGTTGAATGTTTTGTGTTACGATTTGGATTTTTGGGGGGAAGAAAAATGAAGGATTTGGACAAATAATCTATGGTAGATTTAGCAATGAGAGGTTAAGACATGATCTTTTCCAGCTGCCTGCTATCCTACCAGCTGAGGCTGCAGGCAGGAGAACACAAAATGGCACATCCCTGGGCACAGCACTTGTGCAGGCTGGCATCCTTGCTGCCAGCAGTGCTGCTGGGCCAGGCTCCCTGATGTGACTGAGACGAGCACACAGGATGCAGTGGGAGCAGTGTCTCCTGGATGAAGAGCTAAAAGCAATAGCATCTGCATCTGCTGCAGTATATCTTGCTGTTATCTTCAGCAATTCAGGGTCTATGTGCTTAAACATCACCTTTTTTCCCCTCAACTCATGAAAACTGGATGCAGCCAAGTCCCTAAGGGAGAAAATAATCTTTGTTAATGTTATTTTGTTGAGCTTTAAGTAGTTTTCCACTCCCTTTTGCACTCAGCAAAGTAAAGCAGACCCACCTAA
Source organism: Numida meleagris (assembly GCF_002078875.1). Taxonomy (NCBI): domain Eukaryota; kingdom Metazoa; phylum Chordata; class Aves; order Galliformes; family Numididae; genus Numida; species Numida meleagris. The sequence goes on from NC_034412.1 coordinate 13,355,012, forward strand.
CCCAGAGCCAATAATAACAGTAATGCCTTCTTATCCCTTCTTTCTCTCACCGACAGGAAATAAATATTAAAAAAAAAAAAAAATTGGTGATCCCAACCAATTTAAGGTTGGGATCAAATATTTTCAAAACATTTAACATCTCTGAAGTGTGTTAACAGATCTTGCTTTTTTTGTGAAAAATAGTTTCTTTGTTACGTTTGTAAAAATTTCCATTGCCTATATTGGTGGCTATAAATGCTGCCAGTAATCACAAGAGCAGCCGTCAGTCTTCACATAAGTAAATGGTTGTGGTTCAAGTTGTGGGTATGTTTGTGTGGGAGGTTAAAACAGACACTGGTAAAAAACATCTTTTTCTGGTGTGTAATAACTAAGGTGATGTTAGAAGTGCTGTATTATAACCGGGAACAAGAACCATGCTCCTTACTCAGCTTTTCTCTAAAAGGTGCCACTGAATCAAATGTGACTTGGTCTTCCTGAATGCATGATTTCAGCTTCAGTACTTAATATTAGTGGAGTTGCTAGGCTTTGAGGGGGGGGGAGGGAACAACAGCAAACTAACTCAAAAAATGCCTATGTGTTAGTACAAGAACAAAACCTTAGTATAATGCTCTTAGTTGTTATGGTCTTCTAAGCCTTAGCTTTGGAGGAGTTTGAGGGATGAGGTGAGCCTGGAAGGTTCATGTTTGCTATTAATTCCTATCTCTGGCAAGAGGAAGAAAGCAGGACTCTTCAATATTTCAGTTACATGCTGGAGTAAAATGGGGATAGAGACAACTGGCAATATGTACTGCAACACAGATTCTCATACGTGTGAGATCTCTGATGTATGAAGAGCAGCTTTCACAGCCATCTGTTCCTCTGCTATGGTCGCAGCACAGTGGATCAGTTCCAAATATTCACTGATGTGGGATAAATGTTTAATAAGCACCTACGGAAGAGATAGGTTACAGGAAGCAAACCTTGTGTTGTTGCTAAACAATTTTTGATCATTATTATGTTGTACATCTAGTCAGCCCGCTTTTGTTTGTGCTTTTGTTTCTCTTGGGGAAGACTGTGGATGTCCCAACATTCTTATCTGGTGGTATTGGAATATTCAGTGATCAGAGAGTCTTACTGTGGTGAGGGAAGGAACTCAACTGTAGCTGGGCTTAAGAGCTCTGCCCTTCTAGGTGGGCAGAAATCTAGGGAGAAGAGAGGCTCACAACTTGCTGTAATCTGTCTTTACAAAGGAAAAACAGGCTTAGGAAGAATACAATCCAAGTATCTCTCAAACGCAACCTTTAAGACTCCAGTGGTATCACGTAGCTGATTTGGAGTCTAAAGCCTTTAAACAAGGAGTCTGTGCTTGTTGCTCAAGTAACTGCTAGGTACCCTATAGCAAGGAGGAGTTATGGTACAAGCTTCTGAATGTAGCAGTGAAGTAATGCACGCTGGATACACTTGTTGTTTCTATTAATTAGTGTTAGGAAAATTTTGCTAAGTTCATCAACTGAAATATTCAAAACAAAAGTCTGCTGGAGTGCTGCAGTTCTTGAAGATTGTTTGTTTGGCTATTGCTTATTGATGGAAAGGATGGGTGCTTTGTCTTGCATTATAATAACACATTGATTTTCCTTATGTTTTTTTGTTGAATTTCTCATTCAACATTCTCATTCAACATTCTCATTCTCTCAATTTCTCATTCATTTAAATTCTCATAGAAATGTAAATTGGTTACTTCAACTTAAATTGAAGTTACTGGAGAAATACTGACTTAATTTACTTTCTCTTCATATTGTCACCCTGAGCTAACACAGGAATGGAAGTAAGATATATTCTATATTTAGTTAGTGTTGCTAGCTTTCCTCAAATTCCTGTTTCTTTTTTTCAGTTGTTACCTCACAGATTTGGAGTATCTGTAAATATGAATGTGTCAAGTTGCTAACAAGCACTTGTAAGTGCAAAAACTGAACTATACATATTTTTATCAAAATCATTCTTAAATTATCATAGTTGGTGAATAGTTACAAGCTTATTCATTACAATTTTTCCACTGACTACCCCCAGTGACACCCATGCTGAAGAGATGCTGACCACTTGTTGAACTAATGACTGTGGCCTGGCAACTGCAAGTGTTTAAATGTATAAGCTGTCTGAAAATACAGCAACAAGAAAGAATTGCAGAACTAAAACAAGGGAAGAATACTTTTGGAGATGAAGAACTTCAGGCTTGTGTTTTTACTGCCTTTTTATTTTAAAATTCTGAAATACAATATTCTTCCAAGCTTTCTATCGGAATTACATTAATGGTACTTCATCTAAGGAATGTGAAGTATCAGTCAAGGCCTCAATGTGTTTAAGGTTCACTGAAGAGAATATAATCATAGTTATCATAGTTGTGGACACGTCACTGATATATGGGATCTTAAAATATGGTAAACTCCTTATAAAGATATATGGCATAACAAAAACTTGTTTCATAGTAGAATCAGAACCTTTGAAAAGAATGCTAAATGTATGTATGAACAAGAAATGTACTCACCATAGAGCTCTGTGTCTCTGCTGAAATCAAGTTCATGGGAAATTCTAGTCTATCTTGACTATCTGTGCTCTTCAGGTTTCAGTTAACATTTCAAAATAAAATCTGTGCTGGTCCAGTTAAAACAAATGGATCTTTCTCATATGTGAAATTGTGAAAATAAGTTTGGTATATTTTAGAGCAAAATCCAAGTCATGATTGCTTTCAGTGAGAGTGAGTTTGTCTTTGTGCTCTCTTTTTGGGCACTCATCAGAGTAAAAAGTAGCTTCTGGAATGAGGTATAGAAGTTCACAATTTTGAAGCTGAAAAATTTGTTCAGTCAATTGTAACTAAACTCAGTTACCCACTAGGTGAGTAATCATATTCAGTGTGATATTTTAACACAATATGTTGAAAGATTATTTATGTATTTTGGGGTGTAAGAGATTATTCTCAATATGCTGTCCCTAGTCAACTGACCATACCGCAGAGGAATTCTTGTTGATGCATGACTTCTGAGAAAATCAGTCAAAACAGAGTAACTGGAGTTGTTGCACTGATGGCTCATTCCATTTAATAAGGAATTAAAAGAGAAACCTGCTGCTCTTCATGCCTGCCTGCTAAAATAAATTGGCAAATTAGGAGATGGTTGACCAATGTTTAAATGGGAATTAGAGTAAGACTTGACAAAAAATATTTTCAGTTTTACTATGGATCACATTCTAAATACATTAAAAAAAAACAACCAAACGTATATGCAGCTCATTTGTAGTTAATCATGAAACAAGCCAAAGTCATTTCGATGAACAAGCAGTCATACATAAGCTATTTAAGCCGGCTAGGTCAGGATATTTGGAGATTTTTGGCTTTGGGATTAATTTGATTTTGTCATTATTTGCATATATAATGAATATGTATAATGATTTGCATACGCTATCCCTTACATCAGGTCTTAGCCTAACAGCAAATTTCCCCAGCAAAAAGTGAAATGAGTGCGTTTTAATCCTTTAAATACTAGAATCCAGTGCAGCAGAATTAGATGTAATCTCTGCTGTGGTTAAGTGGAGGAAAGTGACCCTGCAACCTTTCAGTCTACAAAAGCTGTTTATAATTTCTTGGAATGACTCCTTTGACACAGAGATAATATTTAGAGATAACATGGAAGGTTAGCACTCCTGTGTATCTTGGGTCAGTGCTCTGCCTTGTGTTGCTGGATGTCCTTCTCCTGAGCCCTCTGTAGCTCAGATCCTGGAGCAAACAAACCAATAAATGAATTCAGCAGTTCTCTACACAATCTTGTTTCTTGGATCTGTTTGGGAAGAGGCTGAGTCATTCCCAACAGCTGTCATGTGTTATGCAGTTTCCCATAAAGTGGTGCCAAATCTTGAGATTTTTCAGTTTTCCTGTTCTGATTTTTGACTGAATATGAGACTGGGATTTCAATTTTCATTTCAAACTAAAAGCAACTTTTGCCCCCTATAGAAATGTAGAAACTGGAAACTGTGAAACAAAGGTGTGCAATGTTCTAATACTCTTTAAGGTTTAAAAAAACAAAACATAACAAAACAAACCAAAAAGCGGTAGTGTTATATATGAAGTAATTCTTCCCTTCCTCCCATCCTTCTGCCATTCTCTAGCCCTCTGCTTTTGGAGACCTGCCTTGACAGATTTAGGGATGAAGAGGACCAGCTCTCAGATAGGACAATATAAGTAATAAAGATGGTGGGCAATAAATGTGGGGACTGTATGTTGTGCGGAGCTGTGTCCAGAGCAACTGGGAGACAGAATTCCAGCAGCAGTCTTTTGTAAAAGATTCATGGTTTGAGTTTGGGAATGCTAAAGGAAGTGCCTGTGTCTCTTATTTTTTCCGTTCTCTCTTTCTCAAAACACCTTCCACTTTTTCATCAGCCACTCTGGAGTGTCCTCAGTTTTCACAGTCCATTATGCCTCAAGATTTGAGTCATCTTTCTTCAGTCTTGAGTTTCATTACATCCTGCTTTATCTGGGCTCCTATGGTCTTTCTCACTAGTTATAGTTAGTGTTTGACTGCAGTCTTTCAGTTGGATCTTCTTGCAAAAGTGAACCTCAGCTTCTACTGCGGGAGATTTTAAGAAATGAGGGCTAGAGGATGAACATACCATGACTTGCAACGACTTGGGTGGGGGGGTGTGGTGGGAGGGGAAGAGCCATTATAGTAGAATTACTCAGCTAAATTGTTGAATAATTTTATGGCATCTTTATGCTGTTTCAATTTAACTTAAAGGGCCAAGCAGGGGTTTTTACCCTGCATCTAGAAAAGCAAACTGCTAAGTGAGTTCTAAGGGAAAGGATGTGTTCATACCTCTTGTTTAGATTATCAGAAGTTTAAATGAAACTAACTCTGATACCAAGGAACACTTTATCTTATCTGGCACAGGATGAAACATAGACTCAAAAGGCTGATATGTAGAATGCTGGAGAAAAATGTTGGAAAGTTTATAGATTGAGCTGGTATGACTCTTTCAAAAAAGAAAATTGCTTTTTCAGCTTTAAATTTTATTCATTTGATTTAAGGACTTAAGTTTGAATACTCTGAGTAGATCAAACCCAAATAATAAGGTCCATTTTCCACCCTCTCATTGATGGCATGTGCTGCCTGGCTTCTGCTTCTGACCGCACTCATTGACAGCTCTGGTGAGGTGAGGCCTTCCCGGAGCCAGAGGTACAGCAGAAATTGGCCAGATGCTACTTAGTGTAGCTTTATTTGCTATATTAAATAATCTGATGTACTTCAGATCTTTTTGAATTTTTTGATGTCCTAATCTATGTCACCGGTCCCAAAGATGCTGTCTATGCTCTGGATCTTTGCCTTAATTGGTAAAATCTCACCAGGATAAAGTTATTTTTGAAGTAGCTGTAAGTTGTAGTATTATGGCATAACTTTACGTCTCTAGTTTTTTTTAATGTAGTGAACAGCAACAATATAAAATACCTGGAGTTAGTGACTAATAGAAGGAAATAAATCTTTACTGTTTTTGGATAGATGTTTTCCTAGCAAAAAATCAAATATCTCTTTATCCTATTGATACATTTCATAGTAAAATGTTCCCTAGGTATGTCACTTTGTATTTGATCTTATTTAACTCACTGATATAGATGGTGGGGCTTCAGCCATAATGGGGAAAAAGTAGAAAATCTTCATACTCGCAGTACTTTATTTTCCTTGTTATAGAAGGCACTGAATTCAGTGGAACTTGTAATAGTGTTCCATCAGTCTAACCTTTTAGGGGAACTATTGAAAGTTTGTGGACGGGATCGTGTCTATTTCCAGTGGTAGGAAATTGCCTTAAAATTAATGATTGCATTATACTTCAGAAGGAGATTGATGCCTTTTTTTCTGAAGGTAAGGTACTCTTGGCTGAGTAGGCCCACCTAGTGTCACTTGTAATTTCAATAATGGGATTGCCTGGTACCTCATTATAGGACTTTGTACACAAAGGTGGTGGAAAATGGCAGCAAATATCACTGCTTTTACAAGCTGTGTATGAAATAACATGGACATCATTGAATATGACAATTTTCTAGAACACTTGGAAATCAGACTAAATGCACTGTCAATGTGAAGGACAGATACCAAGTCGCATTGCAGTGTGGACTATGTCAGAAGTGGGCTGAAAGTGATGGGACCTGAGTTGACAGATGTACTGAAAGATATAATATTCTTATTGTTTAATCATGTGGATAGAGTAGAAGATGGAACCACTGAAAATAAGAAGCTTACAGTAAGAGCTATTGCTTAATCTGTGCAACAGCCTCTGAGGCTTTTTAATCTAGCAGGGGAATTGTGTAGCTGCAATAAATTTCACAAGACAAATAAAAGAAACTATGTTGCAAGTCAGTGAGATTTTAGCTTTTAATTTCTGCTCTTCTACAAGGGATTGGGAAAGTAAAATAAGAGAGAAGGGAGGTGGGGGGAGGTGCCCTACATTAGTTCTGATCATGATTTAGGAATTTGAGAAATGAGTTTAAACTATACTTCTAAAAGGCAAAAATGGCACAATAATTACAGGCTGGGAGTCCCAGGCGTTGACTGAGGATGAGGAGTCCAGAGGGCTATGTTGCTGGTTGACATAGCTGTGGTTAAATGTTGCCATGGTTTCAAAAGGCCTGAGCTGAGTCTGAGAAAAAAATATGGTAAATAACTGTTCCTGTCCCAGAGGGCCTGTGGTTTAAAAGCTTCCAAGAAATTAAGGGACATGAAGATAATTCTGAGGCATGCAACTGCTGCCCATAATGATTTGCTGGGTAGGCAGGATTGCAGTAGCTAAGATTGCAGTCTTAATCAATGGGAACAATATGGAATAGGTGGGTGGGGAATGAGGAAACAGTGGGTCCCAACCTGCTCATCTTCATACTTAAAACAATGTAAATGCATATTCAAAGTTGGTCTTTTCAATATGCACAACTATGTGGGAGTGAATCAGTGTTGTACATGTAGCCAAAGATGGCAAGTTAATGCAAATAAATGTCAAAAATCTACTAGTAGTTAGAGGGGACACAGTTAAAGCTTCCACTTACGCACTGCAAGAATACACTCCTTATTGCAACATATTTGGAGAACCATACATTAGTACAATTTTTCCAAGCTAGAGAATCATATAAGCTATTTAGCATATTAGTTACTAACACAAGTCCTTAACATGGGAAATGATGCAATGCAAACAGACTGCTTTCCCTGACCTGTGTCATGCAGTTGTTCAACAGCACACTAACTTGAGCAATTGCAACAATCTTTAAATATTCTATGAAGCATGCAAATTACATCAGTAAGAAAGGTATTTTAGGAAACTTCTTTTGAAAGATACAGAGCATGCAGGTACTTGTACAGTAATTGCTCAACAAGGATGGACTGCCAAATATCTTGTGATTTTTTTTTTGTTGGTCTTCTCTTTGGTTAATGTATGCTGGCTCTGTGAATGCTAAACAGTGGGAATTTTAGCAGAAATTTCAATAAGCATAGCAATAAACAGCTGAAAAATTACAAACAAATCTTCTGAAGCCTGTGTCAGGTACAATTCTGTAAATTTCTGATTGATTTTTCTGTATAAAGATCTTAACTAAGAAAAATCTCTCTTCCAAATCCACCAAATCTTATGCAAGAAAGGAAAGCCTTGTGTGAGTTTCTGTTGCACTGAGGACAGTTATAATCCATATACATTTAAAAAAAAAAGTAGAAGACAAGCCTCAAAAAAGGCAAAGTAAACTCCACAACCCCCCCTCAAACAAAACCCCTATACTTCTACTCCTCTTTCTATGTTTTATTCTGCTCCCTTAGGTCTCAATGTGTTCCACTGTTTGCTTTCTGTCCTAACTTCTCTTTCGCTGTTATTTCTTTTTTCTTCTCAGCTCTCCCTCTTGTCACCTCTCACTCAGCTTCTCTGTATTTTTCTGACTTTCTAAACACAATGCCTGGCTTAGAACTCTAGCTGACTGTGAAAGCAGTAGTGAATTGGAAACATAACTATTGCCATGAGGAACTGGCTGTCAACCAGAGAAACTTAGGAAGTGGCATCTTTCTGTGGCTTCATCTCTATTGAAAGAATCATCTTTATAATTAAGATAAGCTTTCATAAATGTTTGGAGTTTAAGATAAAGTTCTAGATCTCCTCTCTTTGTAAAGAGAGGAACTGAGTTTTTACTCTGAGCACATCGTGTTTTAGACTGCATCCACTGTCCTACCAATAATGACTTCTGGACTCATTCTTTGAAGTCTAAACGTGAAAACTAAAAGATGTTTACATTAAACTCATATGGCTAGTGGTTTGATTTCTCTCTTGCTCTGGACTGGCGGTGTTACAGATCTTGGGATAATCTTGCTGAATGCTGAACCTTGTGACCATTCAAATGTTGCATTCAATAAAGCAACATTTTTTTTGACACTGTTTACTAGTTCTTCATAATTTCTGCGCAAGAAAAAGACACTGTGCTTGCAGTAATCGAGTAAGTGAACACAAGTCTAAACCATATGGACTTCTGGAGGACAAAAGTGAAGCTATGCTAGCTGCTTCATGGAGTAAGGAGATGTTCAGGAGTTGACCCCGAAACCTTGCGGAATAATAAATGAAAATGATTGCTCTTTTCTAACTGAACATATGGCTCTAATCAAAGTTTGGAGCCCTAGTAAGACATGGTTACTGTTCCAAGGAAAGAAAGTAGCAGCAACCATTGCAGTCTTTTCCTAGAAAGGCTCCAGGAGTGATCTGTGGTATCACATGCCATAGAAATTTGATCTGTGAGGGGAAGATCTATGAAAATGTCATTAAGGTGAGACTGAATTGATTGTTGGAAAACTTAGAGTCTGTGGCTTTTTCAGAAGAAAGCTCTAGTAATTTCAATTATAACTAATTGCTTAAAATTCCATATTTATTAAAGAGTAATTTTACAAAGGAATGATTAGATCTTCAATACTTTGTTTGAAGTAAAGTATTTGTGAACCAAAAGAAAAAAAAATACCTATTACTGAAACTAGCACTGGGACTCCTGGCAGGTCTAACACCAGTTTCTGTCAGTCCTCTTTTTCAGCACAGGCTAGTTATTCTCAGGGAAAGACCCGGGAGAATGGAGAAACTAATATAACAGGAATATTATTATTTGTGTATTTCGTAGTTTAAGTCTCATCCCAAGAGGAATTGTTGCATTTGCAATATGGATTTTAAAACATAAAAGCTAGATCTGTGTTGAGAGATGAGAGAGAGATCATATTCATGAAAAGATTCAAGAATGTCTCTTAGCTACCCAACCTGTTTGAGGGCTTTTCACAGTTTATTAGCAACCATTTAATTTCACATAGTTATGTATCTTAGTGTACTGCAGTCAGTGTGTCTGGATGCCTCTGTAGGTTTCATTTTTGCCCAGCTTCTCCAATGAGCAATTAGTCACATTTTAAAAACAAAACAAAACCCTTCCTGTGAGTTTCATCCTGATATCTAAGAGTTTCACTCTAATGGTAATCTGTTCTTCCTACCTCCAAATGATCCCATAATGTTCCAGTGAATTTGTTAGTAAGAAGAAACCTTAAGAAAACCTGAGAGGAAAAGTTTTTTGTTTCAAAATGGTGGTACAGGATGTAGATTATCTAACTAAAAAAACTTATTTTCAGATAACTTTTCATTTAGCTTATGGTTTAACAGGTTGTGCCTGTTCTTATAACCTCACTTAAGGAAATTATAAATATAATGAAGAACAGTCAACTAAGAAATGAGTAACTGGTAAGTAGCTGTAATCCTAAACTATTTTACTATCTACAAGAAGCCTACTACATTAAAATACACAAAACATTTATATTTGGGGATAAATGAGGTAAAGGTACAACTGGTAATTTGCCCACCCCCAAATAAAATAAGTATTCAGACACAGATGCCTCAAGTAAAAATACTAAAATCTATTAATTCTCTGGATTGTCAGTGTTTCTGATGTGTATGCAACATGGAATGAGACTGATGAGATGATAGTTCAAAATACTCAGTCCTTGAACCTTGAGTTTTTTTAAAATGCTGAAATCCAAATATGGAACTGATCATATACTGACCACTGTTTAGACTATAGTACAAACTGATATAAGTGTGGGATTTCATTATTTCAATGTAGACATAAATAATCATGTAATTAAGACTGACTTATCAATCAGTCAGGTTAGTGGGACTGAACAGTTGGTAGAATAAAAAATGATTTCAGTAGGGTTTTGATTTGTGGAGAGACATTGAGACAACTGGAAACATTAAAAGAAAATTATGCGGTTGAAGTTATATATAAATTAAATTCCTTAAGTGTATTTTTCTCTCCAAAAGAAATTTTGAAGATTTGGAAATGAGACAAATGTTTTTTCAGATGACATCAATGAACTTCTGCAATGATCTTAAGTTGCTTCCATAACTGTTTCTTACAGCTGGACACAGTATCTCATTTAGGAACATTGCCCATCCTTACTTTGGGGAATTAATTGCGTATATGGTGGAAAAATAAATCAGAACCCCCTGGTTTTCTTCAATTTGTTACTGAATTCATTTGAAAAACAAAGCTACAATGAACAAGGAGTAAGAACTTGCCAATTCTTACTCTGATGTACTCTAACTACTCTGAGTTCCTTTCCAAATGCTGATGCAATGTACTGTGAGGACAATCATCTGTGCAAGAACTTTGCAGTTGTGGAGTGCACCTGTTAAACTCATTCCATCTGTTTTCCTTTTCATTTGTGGAAGAAAAAATGGTCCAGTAACTGTTTTCATTAAAAACTGTACAGCTGGGATGGTCAATCTTTCATGCCAATTATTTAAATTTTAAATCTTTGTTGTTCCTGTAGCTGAATTGTTTAGCTCAGTAACTCAAGTGTTTTTTTTGTTTTGCATTTTTTATAATGGGTGGAACTGCTGTGAAATATGATGATGATGTTATGCTAGAAAAGTCCACTTCAAAACTACAAATTTAAAGACCTGAAAAATAGTTTTTAAGGAGAAATCCTAAAACAAATATGTCACATTATGTTGAAAACCCCCAAAAGTATCTATCAGTGGAATTAATGTCATATACTTCATAAACAATCTCAGGGTGAGGTAACTGGACAAGTTTTTGTTAGACAGTGGAGAATTATATCAGTGATGATTCAGCTTGTTTATATTTTGAATTAATAAAAGGAGAACTGTTTCCTATTTAAAGGGAGCTAGCATTCTGAAGAGAGATGAGGAAGACTTATTTGGAGAGAAGACTTGATAATCACTAAGAAAAATGCACATGATCAGCTCTCAGGGACTGTTATTCCATCTGCCTAACTGCTCCAGATGAGATTTTCTGGTTCACTGAAGTGAACGCAAAGGTTGTTAAAGCCATTGTGAAATAAAGAGAAATAGTTAAAGCAGATTTGTAGTAATTGTTGATACTTACTTTTGCAATTAAAATGTGCTATTTTTTATTTATGATAACAAATAACACGTTATCTGTAATATTGATTGGCACATAAAAAATTCAGTCTAATTTACCTATTCTCAATGTTTTTGTGCATTAAATTATGGGCAAGACAGTTGCATATAGGAAAGTAAATCAAAGCAGCTGCTTACTTCCACTTCTGATAGTGTAGAATTCTAGACTTCAAGGGGCATTTTACTGGTGGACAACCTATTTTGTAGAATAATCTAAGAAGAAGCTTTCGAGAGAAAATCTCTTATTAGGAAACAGATTAAAAAATATTGCCATAAATCCTTAGAAAATGCTGGATGGAATTAGATGAATTATGACTTACATCATAGTTAAGTCTAAGATGCACTATTATGCTTTTTAGATTCTTACTGAAGATTTGTAAGAGCCATTAATTGATGTGCTGTAGTTCTATGAAGATGCACCCTGGTAAGAAAAAGGTTTATGCTGAGTGTCAGTTAATGCTACTTGATCACTCTGTGCATGGGCCCATTTACTGTCATATAAACTTATACTTGATTCTTCTACAATGTTGTGCTATAGCCATGTCCCAGGTTATACTCCTTCTTGGACAGTTAAGCTGATAAAATTGTTCTTAAGATGTTACTAGCTAAGGTACTTTTAGTAGATTAAAATGACTAAGCAGGATGAACAGCAGTTTAAGTGTACAAAGCAGGCATCTCCTGCAGCTACCTTAGGAGACTTCTGCTCTGTAAATCTTAACTAGTCTAATTGTTGAGGGTACTTGCAATGTACCAGCCACACGAAGGTCACTATAGACAGGAATTTTCGTATGTGTAGAAGCATCTGAGTAGAGGAAGAGCATGTGGCCTTGTACTCTATTCAATTTTGTAAAAGAAAATCAGTATTCTGAGAAATGTGCCAATATCAAGAGAAATCTGTAAAAAAAACTTCTGTATTTATAATGGGATCATCAGTAGGTTTTGAGCCAATGAGCAGAACAAAGGCTTGTCCTAAAGCCATAATCTTGGTACATTTTTTTCCCTTGAAAACATATGAAGGTTTCTAGAATGTCTTGAGGTCAGAGGAATTTGTGAACACCAATGTTCCAGGATTAATTTAAACAAGACTTATTGAATTTTTTTAAATTTTTTATTTTGTAAAGAAGATGCATTATTTGTGGAATTGATCTCCTGTTAGTATTCTGAACTGCAGTTATAGAATTAATTTTGTTTTGTTCAAACAAAGAAATGCTCAATTTATACCAAATGTCTGATGGTTCTACTGTCTTCCCCTCGCTTCCTCCCTCCTAAGATATTGGTCTGAGGTTTCTCTAGCATGTAATAATTACTTCAGTGATATTTTCTTGTTTTCTCAAATAATTTTTAATGGAAAGCATTCGTCTTGTCTATGTTTGGGGGGGGACGGGGACGGGGAAAAAAGTGATGCTTCAGACAAAGAGATCTTCTTTTTCCAAAAATAATTTGAGTGCTTATGTGCAACCATAACTGATAACTGAAATAGTTTGTAAAAATAACTGAAAGAGTTTGTAAAGCTGGGCAAAAAACATCTAACTTATCATTGCTGTGGACAAATTTCTTTGGAAAGACCTCAAGAAAAGTATATATTATTGAGATCACACTGTTTGAATCTGTCTGTGTAGGACTGATCAGAAATCAGGCCGATTCAGCTTCACAACTGAAACCAGTGACTTTCTATGGTAGAGCTTCATTTACAAACTGAAGCTGAAATCTGGGTTCAGTGAGCAGTTCCTCAGCACTGAGACAGGAGCAGTAATGGTAAGCTTCAATCAGATGTTGTTTATGGATTTTGCCTTGGAGAAAGGAAATGAAAGCATGTCAGAGTCTGAAGTGGCCAATAAGGTATAGTTTTTGGTATAGAGCTATGCAAGACTTGAGTTTTGTGTAGTGACTGTTTATAATGAGGGAAGAAATGTCTGAAAAGAGGAATTATAGAAATATGCAATCTTTTGTAATACTTCTGTTTTCTAGTTCACTGATCTCAAACTTTAAGAAGGTTGTTTCAAGTATGAGTAAGAGCTCTATTAATAGCTGGGCTGAGCAGAAATGCATTGCAGCAGAAGCTATGGCTGTAGTCCGCATAGGGACATCTGAAATCTGAGCACTAGTAGGTTATCAGCAAAAGCTTCCTGAGTGATTGGATAATGACTCTGCTGGAATCCAGGGCCCCTCACATTGGATCTGTCATTAAGAGCTAGCCCAGAGCAAAGAGATCTTGGCTAGGTTGATCTGCACTTTTCTAGGGTAGCAGATAGACTGATGGAAGATGGGGCAAATACCTAAAATCTAGTAATGTTGCACAGAGGCTTTTAGTTAGGAAAGAAACTGTGTCACTATTGATGCTCTTAATCCTGGGAGAAGACTAGGCACTTACTATGTGGTGTTAATTTGCTACCTTCTTTCCCTAGGGCTCCAAAAATGGGACTGTGTTTCTCTGGCATGGGGCTGTGACAGGGAGTGTTTTTTATGGCTTTCAAAGACAATATTAAAATACAGTGAGCTGTTTTAAAATCTCCTCTTTATGCGTGTGAGCCTGCTTTTAGTCAATGCCATAATATTCCCTAGCTGATTTACTGCTGTTTGGAAAAGTATGGGCCTCATACAAACCACTCTTCAGCACTTGGAGCTGTTTGTTATTTTATCTGGATTTTATTATGCTGTTTGGTCAGACTGTGGATGCAAGAGTGAGGGAATTGATGAGAGGGTAGGGAGGGGCTTTAATGCATTCCTGAGGTTAAACAGATGAATAGCTATCTCTGGAAAAGCTAGTTCATGCCCAGAACATTACACAGTATAAAAAGAAGGTCATCCTACTCAGCAGGATGAGTAACTCCAGTTATTTAGAGAAGACCTCCTGCCCCATTCTAGTAGAGATTGATACAACCCCTTTCACTCTCTGGAGATCAATCAGTCAGCCTGCAGCCATTCAGATCCCTCTTGAAACTGCTTTCAGAATTGCTCAAGGGGAGAGGACACTCTAAGAGTGGCAGTATTTCAGACTTTAATTGTACAGAAACCCCATCAGAGAAGTCCATTAAAAATTTGCTTTCTCAGCAAAACTGAGATAACGTTGATTACCTGCTTTAGGTCTAAAATAATTTCTACCTTTCTGTTTTTACAGCACTTTGACTTTGTATATTTGTTTACATTAAAATAAGTTGTAGTAAAACAATTAGAATAAAAAATACATCTAATCTCCTTAAGCTGGATTGATAATTCTAGATACTTCTGCAGAGCTAGAACAATGCTTCTAAACTCTAATGACTGGCGTTCACTCAGATGATGAATGAGCAGTTCAGCAAGTGTAAGCTTGGTGTAGCCTCACCAGTTGAGGAGGGTGCCAGCCTGACTCCCAGCAGGGCAGTTACTCAATTCAGTACTTTGTGCTTGTCAATGGTTTACGGGCGTTAGGCCCGATTCCGTGACGAAGGGGACGGGGGATCCACGGGCCCACGTCCCGGGAAAAGGGGAAAGGGGAAAAGGGTAGGGAGATGGCCCTGAGAGCAAAGAACAGCGGCAACAATCTGAGGAGAAACAAACTAATTTACTAAATAAGATATCGGAATGCAAAACAACACACTATAGTACAACACACAATAATTACAATTTAAGCTGATAAATCCAATACAGAGAGAGAGAATGTCCCAAAATCAAGGTAGGCCTTACTCTACTACCGATGATAAGACGGCTGGAGAGCGAGGTGCTGCCAAGACGAGAGACGGCGGAAAAAGGGACGAGGTCTCGTGATCTGCAAGTTTTTATACTGCGAGCTTCTATCTTTTCCCTCAAGCTGGAAAATGGTAACAAAGGAGCAAAGTAACGTGGGGACTGTAGTAGTCCTTCTCTTCTGAGAACTAGGTACATACACTACATGATGTTATGATGTGGAATACCAATAACCGAAAATCATAAAACCATGACAGTGCTGCTTAACAGTACCTGTCATGTATACTGAAACCTATGAGTCATCCATGGGAGCATTATTCTTAAGGCTAAACAGTACCATTCAAAAAGGTCTGAAAGCAACTCCAACTTGTAATAATTATCTCTCCCAGTTTGTTGTCACTACATTTAATTTACTAATTGCAGAAACTTATGTCATCATAAGATGCAAGGTGTGTGAGGAGACATTTTTGTTCCTGTTAGACTGACTGATGATGCTGTCTCCAGAAATCTAGAAAAGTTTTTTACTATGAGAATCGTTTTACCTCTTGGCTTCAACTGTCCTATAAAACAACAGTTGTTACTTATGCATGTGTAAATCATTTTGTTCATGTGATAGAAAAGAGGGGCTGATGAAGCAATACCTGAAAAAAATGAGAAATTTTGAAACGATGTGTGGAAAAGAGAACTGTCTGTGCAATGTTCTTCTATTTAACCATGATCATTTTGTCTAAGTGGTTATTTTACATGCTCATGTTATCACACAACTGGAAAAATCTGAGCTGTTTCGCTGTTGTAGATCTGTACCTCCAGAATGCGTAGTATAGTGTAATTACAACTGAGGAAGACTTGACATATGAAATACAGGATAGCAATTGAGTTTTAAGTAGAATGATGATTCAACATCTTAAAAATATATATATATATGTATTGAGGAAAACACACAATTTTCCCCCTCTGCCCCATCCTGGTGGAATTAGGGAATATGACAGTGCTCAGAACTATAGTTTTGAGTATAGACAATGGAAACAAGCCAGTGTAAAATAAATTTATATCAGATTCTTTGAAGTGTGGTGTTTGTGGAAAAGCCTTTTGTATTTTAAAATTTTCTTAAACTGTGTGTAATTTACATAGTCTGACAAACACCATGGCTGGGGAGAAAAATACGGAAGCACCTGTGCTCTGTAAATACCTAGTTCAAGAGAAAACAAGACCAGCAGGGGAAGGGCAGGCTGTGATTTCTGTAACTGTACCAGTGAGTGATAGTAGGGCTACTCAGACAAGTGATTCTAGTGGGAGGGGGGATAAATATGAATATTCTGTAACTTATTATTTATATATTTATAGCTAGATTTGAGACTGGGTTATATACAGCTTCTACTCTAGAAAAATAATTCTAGTAAAATAATTCCATAGAAGAATATATTGATATCACACAGCAATACGTGTGGCGTGAAGTACGGCTTTGTAATGTCTGTGAACAACCTTGTTCTTCTGGAGGAGACTAGCATGGCTATTACCTTACAGCACAGTGTATTTATCCAGTCACTGAAATGTACAAGGTAATTTGAGGGGAGAATTAACACGTCAGATTAAACCAGTACAGAAAAGCTTTTATTCAGAAAGAGTATAGAAGCTCTTGAGTGTAAATAAACAATTGCTGGAATTCAAGGTTAGCAACAGTTGTATATTTTTGCAGCTCCCTGAATTAATAGACATAATTTTGTACAATTATCTTTAAGAGGTTTAAAGAATGAGGGTATCTTAGCTTTCACAACTTCAGTTCTTTCTGACTTCTATTTGTCCTCTATTCTGATCTAGAAAATACTTAAGTGCTTGCTCAGAAGTTGCAAGAAGAAAGAAATAAGTGTGATCAGAAAAATAATTCTATTTCTTCACACTAACCACCAGCAAGAAGAGCCTGCTAGTGGGGCAGACCTCCAGCTGTGATTTGACTCTATGCTACCTTTTCCCTGCAGACAAGTAGTCTAAATAACCAAGCTGTATTCATACTTTCCTGTAGAAATGTGCTTGAAAAGTTGATGTGAGCATACACAGTGCTCCAGCACCCCTAAAATGCATGTTATTGAGATAAACTAATCAATATATCTTTTTTTATGGGTTGGAAACAATCACAGATACAAGGAAAGATAGTAAGAAGGTGGGGTGCGTGCAGTGGAGGAGACAGAAGGATTTGGCGTCGTTTAGTTTTAGTCTGGGGAACCTGGCTTCCCTACACTCCTCTGATGATAGTGATGGCAGACACTCCTTCAAGAACATGTAATCTGCATTTTTACTGCATTGAAGAGGATCCTTTCTCTCTCTCTCTCTCTATCCACTGAATATATAGAAAAAACAAGGCCATTAATCTCCTTAGATTAAAGTAGGACACTGTAAATAATGTTGAGCTGTGCCTTTGATTTTGGGAAACTTTAGTGCTCTGTTCTGTGATATGAGACCATGCAAAACAGACTGCTTACCTCTGGAGCTGATTGTTAGGTTATGATACCATTTATACAGGAGAAGAGAGGGAAAAAACAATATACTTTTTTGTTCTCTGGTGGCTGGAAAATGCTGTCTTGGTGTTTTGTAGACATGCTTTGTTTTCAGTTATGACTAAATATCTGTAACCTAAATATTCTTTTATTTGTCTACAAATTAAAATCATTATTATGTGAAATCATTTTCCTTGTATGCTTGGATTAGGATTATGCTCATGTTTGTGTCCACGAATCAAAATCAGCATTATATTAAATCATTTTACCTGTATGTTTGGGTTATGGTTGCCCTGGCTCACAGACCTGTTTCCTGATGCAGAGCTGCACTGCATGCACTGCTCTTTTTGTAGGATTCTCATGAGGGTTGTAACAGTTGGTATACAGGCAACAGAAAATCTTAATTAAACCAATGTTTTTATTAGAATCTAATGTTATATAGTTGCTTGGTAACATATAATCACTACAAGGATGGTAATTAAGTGAAATCACTCCAATGTTCATGTAATTTTGAAGAACTACTGCTCTTTTATTCCCTATAAGACTTTGCATGCCACAAGATGGAGGAGTTGGCCTTGACTTCATGGACTTGTTCTAACCTGTAAAAAAACATAATTTAGCCTTGTCTTCATCAGTGTGTTGTCTTATCTAAGTTGACTTTCTAATTTCAACACAAATAACCACAACTGTCACCTGAGATGGTCACTTTATCCCCCATTTTAGTAGCCATGGGAAAAAATGGGATCCCATCTGTACTGCAGTAGTCAACAGTGTAGCATGGAAAAACAATGTTTTAATTGGTTTCCTGGGCTAGTTATAACTGGTAATTACGAAACATGAAGGGAGGCTGTGAGGAGGGACTGGCATTGTTAATTTGACCTAGGGGATTCTCTTCTAGAAAGTAGTTAGACATCATGTGGCGTGTCATACTGTCTACTAGACAGCCATCAAATAATGCAGCCTCTCATAGATTTAAATAAATAAATCCAAATAAAACCCCATATTTACATAATAATCAATTAGCCGTATCTTTATAAGAACTACTGTGCTCTAAAATGGTTTCGGAAACAGCTTTCCTGTACCCACATCAGGCCTGGTAACACTTAAACACAAATGAATCTTAGGAAGCCTTTGTCAGTACTAAGAACTGGAATTGAGGTTTTCTGGGGCTTTTAGATGGAAAACTTCATCTTGTCAGAATATATTCTATTTTTTTGCACGATGTGCGTGTTCTGTCTCTCTTCTGCAAGCCTACTTTCAAAGCTTACCTGTATCCTTTTTGGCCCTTTCCTTACTGACATTAAAAGAAATCCGAGGTCTAGGCAAATAAAGTTATCTGAGCTTTAGAAACAGCGGAACTGACCATCTGCTTTTGTTCATTTCAGCTTGAAGAGTGGTCTGCTCTGTCAGCACTGCTATGTCCTAAACTATGCTGAGTGCAGGTTTCATAGAGATCACCAGTGATCAGGTGTGTGTTATGATGGCAATCACAGTCATTGTTTCATTATCTCCACTGACCCTTGGAGATTCACCAGCAGAATAAGTGGCTACTCTGTGACTCCTTGTCTATTTTTCCTGTATTTTTCTTGACTGCGCATTCCATGACTTGCCCAAAAGATCTATAGCACAGCATGGAAAATCTAGCTTCTTTATCCATTGGAGTAACCGTGTCTGGGGGGTGGGGTTATTGAGAAGTAGAATTGAAAAGGGAAACTTCAGTGGTCTAGTACTTGGGCAAAATTTTCCCCTAATATCAATTTTAGATCTGTGCATTTGAAGTGACCTGTGTCAACCCCAACCTTCCCTTCCTTTCTGGAAGTTCAGTGCTGTGAAGCTCAACGTCTGTCAGCCTTCCAAGTGGACCTGGAAACTTGACAGGAAATGCTTCCAAATGCGGAGTTTTCATATTAGGTTGCACACCCCAAGAAATTGTCTATGCATTGACCCTAACTTGCATGCTTACTGTTACACAAATGCAACCTTGATTTATTGTCTTCCTCCAGGTTTACATTTGATACTAACTAAACTGAAGAATGAAAAAGAGTATGCAAATGAACTGAAGTAGTCTAAACTTTTGCTTATGGAAACAGAAATAGCTTGACAGGGAAAACAAAAATGAGTTTAGAGTACATTACAACTTCATTTACTTAAGAAATGCTGCAGTGACAAATACAGTGATACAGACAAGGAAACATTAATACTTTCAGTGCACTGGTGAAACTAATTTTAGTTGGGAATGAAATCCAGCTCTTCTCTCGTGCACAGTTTTATAGCTGCTTGAGATTTTTCTTTCTCACTGTATTTGAATATGAATAATCTTCTGTCTTTATCCACCTTTAGTCTTATCTTCATTTTATCAAAGAAGAGAGAGATGAATCCCTGACCTCTGCTCCAGAGACTCATTATGAAGTTGTGTCTTGATCATTTAGTAACTGGAATAAACCTTTCTGCCTGAATGCCTCTCACGGTGGCCACCAAGCTCTATAAAAGATTAAAAACAAAGCAACAACAAACAAAGCCCACCTGAATCTTTAAAGATGCAGGCATAGTCATTCTTTCCTCCACACATTCAGCTTTCGTGCACTCTAGTAATAAATCTTAGGCAAACTAATCTCACCTTTTGTTTTAGAATTTGGTGGAGTTAAAAAAAAAGAAATCACAATTCTATGGCAAGATATGAAGAATACCGGTGCTTCTGTTCTTGTTATAGTTATTTCTCGTAGTATTGCATATCTTGGAAAAGAAAGACAACGTGTGTATAAAATGTAGCTGTAACTGGAATATGTGTTAGGGAGTCAGTATATTTTTATTCTCAGCCTATATTAATGGCTAAGAAAATACACTGCTTGCTTTCCTCTCATCCATGATTTCTGACTCAAGATGAGTGCTTTCTGTTGAAGCACTGCATATTTATCACTTCTGGAGGTAAATATGATATAGTAGCCTTTTGACCAGAAGAGTCTTATTAGCAATAGTTATGATTACAACAGTTTGGGGAAGGATGGTATACTGCAGATTTTTTCAATTTTTTAAAAATATTTTGTATTTGTGAGCAAGGAGAGCCCTGGATGATTAAAAACAAATTTGTTTCAAGGGCTAGTAGGAGAGGAAGAAAAATAAAATTTAGGTGGAAAAATGTTGGCAAGAGTCAGTTTACCTGAGCTATTTGATCTGAATTTTTTTGCTGATATTCCCTGTAAACATTTATCTATGTACTTTAAATATGTTAATTTTTTTCCAGCTGCTTTACTTAATGTAAGTTTTCTGTCTCTCTTTCCTCTATAGTAACTATGTGTCTTGAATGTCCTGGGAAGCTATAGAGCCTTCAGTGAGGAACAGGGAACAGAAGCTGCTTGGTGCATTCTTTGACTGGCGAATACCTGCTGCTGCAGAGAGGATCTCAAATATGCGCCACTCACAAATCTCAGGATAAAATCAGATGGGATCCTGGAGGTAAGATTTGGGAAATTCAGGATAGTGCCTGTTAGACAAGATTTGCTTCTTTCTTGGCCTAGGGAAAAGACTCACTGGACCAACATGGCTAGGTTTTCTGGGTCAAGTATTCCACTAGCTATAGCTGGTTTCCTAGTGATTTGTTTAAAGACTTTGGATAAATCATTAGAATAATATCTACAGTTATCACTCTAGGATCAGGTTTCAGTGATCTTTTTTAGACAAATACCTATTGTTTTATTTTGTGTGTACAAAATTCTGTGGTGTGGAATTAAATTTATTCTTGTTCATAAATAAATTATACATCTCTAATACCCAACAAGCTGGAACCATGCTGAGATCAAAACACAAGGGGAAAAAGTAGAAAACTAATGACTGAAATTCTACTTCTTGGATAGAGAAGGATATACTGTATGAATTGGAAAGCTTATGATTAGTTATTAAATTGAGGCTTTTATCTCTGTTGTTTAATCTTCTATCATGACTGTCCTTCCTGCGCTACTCTCCAGACATTCAATTGTTGTCTAGTTAAATGTTTATTCTTTCTTCCCCGCTTCTATTCTTATCCTTCTTTCTACCCTTTGGTGTCACTAGCATTCTCACTCGAAGAGGATTAAAAAGAAAACATGACTGTTCTGAAGAGCATAGGTTGGGTAAAATAATGTATTTCTCCTGTCCTGACATTCATTAGAAAATGAATAATATAAACTGCTGTGTTGTGTTTTAAAGTCCCAGCACAGGGATGTAGAGCATGAGGTCTCAGAAGCTTGGAATCCTTAAAGTTCCTAAGAAAGCAGACTGAATTTCTGAATATCTGAGCAGTTCTGCAGGTGAAAGTAACTTTCATTCCTTGATTCAGATAAGGTACACTAGAGAAAAATTAAGAGTTTTTGTGATACATGTTTATTATGAGTGTCTTTTACGTGGCTCAGGAGTCAACAAAGTCATGAAATGACTGTTCTAAAGAGAGTTGAAAACTTGAGTGTGAGTTCATAATTACTATATATATATATGTTCTCTTGATTTCTTTTGTTTCAGATCATAAGTCAGACCAATTGTTAATAGTTTGCGTAAGATCCTCTTGATTTTTCCACTGATAAGAGAGATCAGTGCAACATGTTACAGAGTCTATTTGCTAATAATCCTGTGCAAAAGAGGCGGCCTAAACTGCTGAGTAGTGTCTCAACTTTAATGTTCTTTCTGTCTGTGTTGACATATTCTTTACAAATGAGAGGAACATAATTTAAAGGTCTTAATGAAATTGAATCTGTTACAAATGGGTATGCTCTGAAGCCACAGTTGTCACAGACAACTGAATGCCTCACGTGCAAAGTGTGCATATTTTTTCTGTATTACACTTAATTTTACAATAAATACCTGGTAGATGACTATTTTCATATTAATTCACATAAATAGAATGATCTTACATAAACTTAAAGGTTGATCATTTCTGGAGAGCTTTATTTCTTTATTCTGTCGATACCTCTGCCCTGTTCTCCAGTCACACCAATGTTTAGTTGCATTTTAATGAAAACTTTCGTAGAAGTTACAGGACATCACGAGCCTAGGAAGAAGAATAATGTACCATAGGGATTGAGTATTTATATGATTCTGCTTTCATTTCCCACTTCTGTTAGGAAATATTACTTAAATGCAGATCCCAGAATTACTGCATCAACTTGAAGAAAAAGTGTAAGTACAAAAAAAAAAATACTTCAAATAGTCTGAAATTCTGCTCTTAAGGAAAAAAGATCTTCCCACTTGAAGCACTGTTTATAAATGACAATATCAGATGTCAATCGCACAAATTTCTGTAACTTTCTTGCAAGGGTAACTATTAATGTGACTTACAAATTCTTACAAAACCAGAGTTTTAGCAGATTTAACATAGTCTTGCTTTCAGATGTTTATTTCTGCTCTTAGTGTGCAGTCTTTGAAGAGGTTCTATGTTTAAGTGTTGTAAAAGTCTAACAAACTGCAATAAGGCATTAAAAAACTTGACATCTCAACTCCTGTGAATGGCTATTAAACATTTTTAAGCACATAGACAAGAGCACCGGAATAGTTTACTTTATTTGCTGTAGCTTATCTACCTTTTGCATAAATATTATCACGTGTTCGCTGTTTTTCTTAACTAGATCAAGAGTTTTTTAAGTTTATCTAGTCTGTGTATGTCTGCCTTGCTTCAGAGATAAGGTTTTTCTACCCTTCTATGTCTTGTTGAAATAGTATGTGTTAAAAACCCTTTTTGCTTTCTGTATTTCGCTACCTACAAGACTGTTGTTAGTACAGAGCTTGCAGAAAGCAAGCAATTCTGCCATAAGAAAACAGTGTATATATTGTTGTGATCCTTTCCAGTATATTTCTTTTGAATTACATAAAATCATCTGAGAAGATGTAGCAGGCAAACTCCATCTCCTCTCCTATTTAGTTCAGTTTCTCAGTTTAATGTATTTAAAAGCTAGCACAAACAATTTATCTTAGGCTTGCAGAGAACTGAATAAATGTGTGAGAAAACACGCTTTCCCTGAAAGAATGGATTGATGTGCGTTCTGATAAGGTGTCTGTCAGCTTGCACACTTTGTTTATTGTATTAATGTCAGGAACACAGTTGTTAGAGTTCCCATCTGGTAGGATGATTTCATATTTCTCTTCAGGCAATTTCTTCTTCAAGTTGGATCTATGTGCATGCTGTCAGCTGGTCACCAGCAACTTCCACAAACCAGGACAAATCTATAATGTTGGACCTTTACAAAGAATTTTCCTGCTTTTTGTACAACGTGTGATTTAAAAAAAAATCACATGTGTAAAGAAGAGTACACTTGGATACTGCATTCTGAATCTAAATTATTTACTCTTTTAATCCCACTGAAAATGCTGGTACTTGTTGCTTTGTTAGCTCAAGTGGAAGTCGTACTTAGTCTCAAATCACTGTTTGAATAAAGGAATATCCTTTATAATGTTGTTACTTTTTGATCTCTTGCCCTGAGCAAGATGGGGAAGCAGAGTTCAGCAATTGATCTGTTCTCAAACAAAGATGCCAGAGATTAAAAAAAATAATAATAATCTTCTTTGTCTTTGGGCTTTGTTGCCTGAGTGGATCTGGGGTATTAGGCTGTGTATCTGTTCTCTCCCTGCTTTTGATAGTTTCCACTAGCCATGGCTTTGCCACACAAGTTTGAACTCACAAGTAGCTTATGCCAAGGACTCTGGAAAATGTCAGTGTTCTGATAAGTCTTTATTGCTACTGATAAACAATTAATAAAGATTTTTAGTAGATCAAATATACTCTTTAATATTCAACTGTTTGGTTTTTTTTAAATACACAGTTAAATGGATGCCAGACCTCTTAGGCAAATCCAGGTCAAAAATTGCCAAGGCTATATTCATACATATCTGGCCAGCCTTTCACAGTTCCCAATCTGGCATCATACTGGAAGCTAGGTTTTCATTTTGAAGGAAGCCTCTCTTTACAGTAGAGTCAATAGTCCATGGCAGTGAAGAAGGCAGTAAAACTGAAAATGTGATGTGAGATCCAAGTTGAAAGTCTTTTCTGTTGAACAATTCAGATTCTACTGAGTCTTTTATTATTTATTTTTGTAGACTGAGTGGGATGCCAGCATCAAGCAAAGGATTAAACTAGTCTGTGGAGTGTTACTTTGCTGTCAGGAAGTGTAGTAATACATATATTTTTTCTTTCTTGGTAGAATCTGTTGTTTAATGCCAAAAGAGAGTGCATTGCTGGAAAGCTTTTGGCAGTTAGGTAAACACTGGCAAACAGAAGAGAGTCTGAAGAGATTCTGCAATATGTTTAATGACATTTAGAGGAATAGAAATCTCCTGACTGAAGATAGTCGATGTCTTTATGAAGAGTAGGCCATAGGATTTTCATTTCCTGTTTGAAAGCCTCAGAATATACTATAAGCAAAATGAAGACACTGTCAGGGGAATGCCAGATACAGAAAATTAGTTATCAGTTTGTGCTCAAGTTGCAGCTTTCTTTTCCTTGTACCGCACAATAGGATTGTGTGTGTATTTGTGTTATCGGTATGTTTAGTTTTCAAAATGTCTGAGCTCTCAGATCAGACATGGATGGTGAGCTCACAGTTCTCCCTCCTGTGAATGCTTAAGTCTGGACTCTGCATGGTATAGTGCACAGTTGTCAGTGGAAAACCAGCTAGTGACTGCAGTGGGATCAGAATTAAGACTTCTGAGGGAAAACTGCCTTCTGGTCAAAAATAACAAGGAATCTTATGGAAAGAAAACTTGTGCCTTATGTTAATAATCTAAAAGTTTTAGAATTTACATACAGAACTTGTTTACTATAGTTGGTATGGAACTGCCTCTGCATCTGCTTTGTGCACAGCTAATCACATGTTTATGTCAGAGATTCCATAGTTATCTCCCCAGATTTTAGGAAAAAAATCCCAAGAATGAATTTTAAATGAACCTCAATTTAAATGCAGGAATTTTTTGAATGTAAGAACAGCTCCATTGTGGAAGTGGTTGAGAACAAAATGGAGCTATTGTCTGACACATTAATCCATGTTCTAGTGTGGCTTTCAGACACCAGGAAATAATAATCAGGAATTTTATTATTGGAGACAACTGTCAGAAATGAAATTTTTGGTATACTTATATACTATTGTTTCTGCCTATGAATGTTGACTTTCCTAAGTCTACAGCTAGTGGGGATATTTGTATTTTTGAAAGTTCTTTGAGAGTGTTTTAAAAATTTGCCTGCAAAAAATTTTTTAGCAGAAAGTCATGAAGACAGTTAATATAACAACTTCTACAGAACATGAAACATTAAGTGGAAGAAAGCAGAAAGTAATTACTGCTACATAATTCCCATTCTATTAAAACTGATAAGGTAGGGGAAAGAGCACAATATTAATTACAAGGGCAAAAATATGACAGATTAAAGGAAGGAGGACAGGCAAGGGTTAATAGTTTTTCTTTGTTTGTTTTATACTTTAGCTCACTTTTTCTCCCCCAAACTGTGTCTTAGTTGAAGTTAGTTTCTTTGCAGGAAAATCTTTTTTTTTTTTTAATTGCTTGTATCTGACTGGACATTGACTTGGAATAAAATACAGGTGCATTAATGTTAATGGGATTTTTACCACATAATACAATAGGCCAAAAGTTTTACCCTGTGTATTGAAATACATTTTAATGTATATTCTGGGACAGTGAGCAGACATCTTAAACCTTCTGAAACATGATGTAAATTTGCACCAATTTATGGGATTGTAACAGACCTGGGTTTTTTGTAACTACTACTCTGTGAATGTATGCAAAAATGGCAAATGAATATTGGATGAATTCAATCACTAGGGTATTCATGGAATATAAATTACTTCAATGTTTGTAGCTATGGTGAAGTTTAGACAAATACTGGAGAGTATTTATGAAAGCAACTTTTGGGCTTTATAGTTTGTTCCCATGAAAACGATTTCTGAATCATGTATAACTTCTTCACTTAATTACTGTGTCAATTGTCTTTTTCTGTATAATTCAATTAACTAAGTTTCAGCTGTACAAAATACTAAAATAACTAATGCAATCAGTATTGAAATTACTATTTTGTTCATGGGATAATTCATGCTGGAAGGAGCCTCAGTCCAATCACCAGCCCAAGTAAGGTCATCCTTTTACCAGTAGTGGAGCTATAGAAGCTCCTCTTACATCTTAAAGTCTCAACTCCAGCTAAGCTTTGGCCTTCCTATCACCACTCCAATGTGCCTGAACAATATTACTAAATTATCTTTTGCATCTCAAGAAAAATGTGTACACTTAAATTTTAGAAGTGCAAGCTGCCTTTTGAACTAATTGAGCAGTCTAAACACTGAATTAAAAAAAAAAAAAAAGTTATGAACATCACACAAAAGCAGACACCCATCTCATCTCATATTCCCTTAATGGTCCCCATCTTATGTTTTCTGCACTTCTCCTGCATATGCAACACTTAAAATTTCCATGATGAAACTTTTACATCTTGTATTTTCATATGATAGCTGATCAATTTTGTGACATGCTATTTCTCGTACTCTTGCATATATTTGGTGATTCAGATGTTGCAGCAAATTACTTGTGTCAATGGAAGCTGTTAAATGTGCGTCTTGTATCTGCTAGCCAGATGCAACTTCGTAATCCTTGACACTTAGGACACAAGAGCTGATGTTCACCCCTGTTCTAGGGGTCCAGAAAGCTGCAGCCCCATCTGTTCAGCACAGAACAAAACTAAAAAACGTTATTACCCTATGTGCCTTATCCTCCCCACTCCTCCAACACTTAAATAAGTCAATCTGTTCTTTAAGGTGATCAGTTACTTCAAAAGGAGAGAGCTGGCAGCTGACTGGGAAGGTAGCTGAAAGAATGAAGAAATTGTACTGTGAGCAATTACACAGCAGTTATGAGTCATTGCATTTTCTTGTCTGCTTGTCCTGATTGTCTTCAGGTTTTCGACCCTTAGATATGTCCAGTGCCCCCACTTGCAGAAGTGATACTGTTTATATCCTGAAATTGGGATTATATCTTCAGAAGCTCCCACTGGCTCTAGTTCTCATCAAGCTCAACGGCTTCTTCTACACAGATAGTTAAGGCCCTGCAGGTGTTAAAGAAACCACCCTTTCTCATCTCAGAATCTTTATAGTACTTGCAAATTGGCCTCGAGTGAACATGCTCCTGGCTCCTGTGGCACTTGACACTGTGCTGACTGGGCAGAAAACCAGAAGAGCGAGTTCTGTGGTGGAGGCTTGCAAGCAGCTTCCTAATGCAAGTATCTCTTTATAGGCAGCAGGAATGGGATATGCTTTCAAAACTGCTGAACTTGTTCCCTTCCAAACTGTCTTGCTTAATGACAGGTGTAACACATGCTCATTTATAACATGGTTTGTGCAGGCATCTTGAAGGTAACTCCAAGGTCCTGCTGGGATGTGTTTCTGAGGTGGGACATCACCAAAGTTAACTCTGCAGATCTTAATGTCTAGATGGGTTGGCAAGAAAAATCTTGATCTTAACACTTACTGGGTCTCATTACAGAGAGGGAATAGAATGTCTGCAGTAATTTTAAGAAAGCTATTTTGAGTTGAAAGACGGAAAATTGGAAACATCTATCTTTTCCCCTGCAAGCTAACAGATGATGATGCTTGCTATTTACTTAAATCATTTTATGTATATATTTACATATAATATATATGCAAATATATGTATTCAAGTGTGTATATATAAGTACATATATATGTATATGTTTTTATATATAAAATATACAGTTGTACTGATATAAAATAATGCAGCACTTTACTAGAGACATTTGAAATTTTTATTTCAAATAAACTCTGTTCTTTATCTTCTTTAGATGACCCTCAAATTGGTACTCATGTTGCAACAGGATATACATATTTATAATGAGTTCTGACACTGAGGGGACAGATGTTTTCGTTGCCCAGTGTCTCATTATGCGTGTTGTTGCTACTGACAAGGTTACTTCAAGTTTTCTTAAGACTTTTAATCTCTAGCTTCACTACTACTGTAATTCCTTGGATTTGATTCCATCTATTTTTACACTGCATGAATTCAGTGCTAACTTTTTCAAGGGGATGAGCACTGTTGATTTTTTCTCCTATTTACGTTTGCAAAATTCTAACACTTCTGGTAATTAAGCATATTAAGAATCAAAGTTCTGACAAATACACTGTTCAGCAAACACCCAGAAACTCTACATGTTGACATTTAACAGTAACTATTTACAGGAAGTTATTGAAGTGATGGAGTATCAGTTTTAATTCAGCTTCCGTGTACAATTTTCTGGAATCTCTCTGTGCTCAGGAAGTTATTCCTCCTTCACAGAAGTGCTTAAAGTACTGGGAGTCTGCATGCACTTGAGACAGTATTCCAAGAGGAGTGGCAGTGTATTTGCCAATCTGAGATGTGAATAATATTTCCTCACAGTAGACGGGACTTGTGCTAATATCCCCCTTCTCCGCCTCTGAAGAGGTTCTGAGTGAATGGATTGGGTTTTCAGTAGTGTGGTATGGCTGTGCTCGTGACTGGGTGGAGAGGTTTCAGCAAATACTTGTGTGCCCACACTGTGCTGGGACTGCTGCTTGCGGGTGTGGTTTGTATTGGGAAAACCTGAAGCAGATAAAAGACTTGCAAAGTGGAAGGTATTTCACCTCAGTATTTTACTTTGGGGGATGCAGACAGTGTTCCTTACTGTAATCAGGGTCTGACCCAGAGTCCTGTTTTCTTTTAGAAGCAGTGCTCACTTAGTCTGTGTCACAGAAATCATGTAACAAAGTAGCACAGATCCCAAAGGTGCTTGAACCAGGCCTGCTTTAACCCATCTAATTTTTCTCTTTGCTTAGCTGCCAATTGTACATTAAAATTCCTGGTTACCATTATTTCATTTTCTGTTTTCTAAAATACATTATTTTTTCCAGCTTTTGTGAGATCTTCCCAGAATGCTGTGTAAATGTGAACATCCAAATGATGAACAGCCCCACTTCGACACATTTCTTGTAGCATTCAGCTTTGGTGTTACTGTAAAACTTATTACAAAAAGACTTCAAGACAATGAATATTGATCTTCATTATCATATTTCTAGTACCAGTAGCTGCTTTCAATTTGTCCTCAACATTGGCTTCTTATAATAACTCTGGGCACTTTTTGAGGGATTTAAGGATATTCACAGTCTTTGACTTTGATTGTGATTGTTTTTACTTCCATGGTGCATGAGTAGTTTTTAGTTTGTGCTCCCACATGTCTGGGGTGGTCATGGAGACTGGCTCTAGGCTGTCTGGTCTGTTGTAGTGGAAGCAACCATTTTGCTCAGGAAGTGTTCTTACATTTCCTGGTCATCCAGGGATCTGGAGAAGAAATGCCTGAGTCAGAGTGAACACTCAGTAGTTAGGATAGAGAGGGAAAGAGATGTGTGAAAAGGAGAGGTTGAACCTCAGCTGGAAATCATGTTAACTCTTTATGCTTTCAAGCCAAGTAATTTTTTTTTACTGACAACAATATAGACATAATTATAACCAAGTAAATTAAGCGCTTTGATGTAAGGTGAAGAAGAGAATGGACTGCTTCCTAACTACTTTTGTACTGCCTCTAATTCCTCTTCTGATTCTACCAGAAGTCAAGTTCAGCAGCTGCCCCAAAAAGCAGGTAACCTTTTGATAGTTTTACACAGCCAGACAGTACCTGAACACAGAGTGTGTTGTCTCTCCAGTGTCTAATTTTTTTTTTTCAGTGCTGCAAGAGTAATGTGGGGAGAGGATGTAGTTACCTGAAAAATTCAATCTTTGCTCTCCATGCACACAGATCTTTTCTGTTTCGGATATGTACCTTTCCTTTCTCTACATCAAGACCAGACTTAAGCATTTCTGCTCATATTGTTTTTTTGAGATGTTTGTTTATGCCTATGTTGTCAGTAGTTCCAGTTTGTCAGTATGATATGAGATGTAGCAAGGTGGCGGAAATCTGAGGATGGTAGCAGATAAATGTTTTATGCATGCTCCTTGGTGACGTAGACCATGGGAAACGATGATTGCTTTTGACAGGGTAGGTTAAACAGCACCACCCCTTTGCATTTTATTTTGCATTTGAAATGTTAATTGCTGGTTACTGTTTCACTGAAAATGTTAAGGCTATGTGCAACTTAAATGTAGGTCATACTGCTACATTTGGAAACCTCTGCCCTTACAGCGGGAGATAGGCTATGCTTTCTCTCCAGGGGCAGCAAAGACAGGGTACACTTGACCTGATCCACATAGTTCACTGGATCTAACATCTGTGTTTATGATACCAGGGCTCAGGTGCTTCATTTCTGTTTTTTGTCACTTCACTGCTGCCAAAAGAGGATAGAAGCTGAGTGCAAAATCAACCAATATTTGCATATGCCAAGAAATTTCTGCAATTGCATCTGTCAAATGGTGATTTTTTGAGGGAAAAAAAATACTAGGAGTAACTCAGCAACTAAACAAAAACCTACTAAATATTTAATGTCTTTAAAGTGCTCTGAGCCTGAAATAAGCCTGTTCTTGCAGCTTTGGTTTAACATAATGGGCTGTGAAAGGAGGCCAATGATTATTTGAGAGCCAAAGTCAAACCTAAATTGAGAATGTGAGCAAATGATGAAGGACTTTTGATAAAAATAATAATAATAATAATAATAATGCTGACAAAAAGAAATATAAAAAAATAACAAATATATATGGAAATAAAATATGGCACGTGACAGTTTCTAGTTCCTAAGATAAAATATAGCCTGAGATTAGAGAAATGAATACAGTGCTCTGTACTGCTTAACTCTGGGGGATATTTTTTGTTAACTTGGGTTATCAGGAGTAGCGTAGTATTAGTGAATGTTGCTGAAATAGGAAAGATTAGCTGTTCCTGTCAGAAACTACCTGTACTGAACCCTGTACTTCCTGACCAGGAATAAGAAAATTTCAGATAAATGTAAAGCTTAAATTTTGGAAAGGCCTCTGATGTTTTTGGAAGATTATTTGAATCAGTATAACACCTGAAACTGCTTGTGTGAACATTCCCTGATTTGTAAGGCAGGGAGGGGGAAAAAAGCATTCTGATTTACTTCTAGACATCCATTGGCAATGAGTTCCTTTAGCAAGTTTAACCTTTAGTTCCAGACTGTTGGAAAGCAGAATGACATGGCTTGCTGGATCCCTAACAGTTAGAAAACTGTTAGGGGCATCCCTAACAGTCTGAAAAGAGGCATTCTAGTGATGAGTCTCATACCTAGATTCCTGGTTATTCCACATGCTCTCATTGATGATTTCAGGAAAGACAGATGTGTTCCACTGACAGGCATACCAAGTGGATGTCGAACACTTGCTCTGACTCTTTTATTCCCTTCCTTTTTCCTTTCTTCCTTTAATGACTGAACAACAGCCACAGCTTTTGCGCATCTGAGGTAGCTAGAATTAAACCAGATTCATGCTTACAGGAACCTATTGATGACCTTGTGAATTTGCCTTAAGTCAGTGTTATTCAGGAAAAAAAAGGCTTTGCAGATTGCTATACTATTCATTGTTTTTTTAATTCAAGGATGTGGAAGATTTAAGGCAATTTCTTTACTGTTAGCCCCTGTACTTGGAGGTGCTGAGAGAAAGATAAATTGTCCTTCTATCAGTCCTGAGGAACAGGAACATAATCAGCTTTCCCGCTCTGAAGCATAAGCTGGGCAACAAAAGTAAAATTAGAATTAAAAAGCCAAACAAAAAACCGTACCAAACTTCTCTGAAAGTAACATTTAAAATCCTCCTATGCTCATGACTTTGTGTTTTAAACCAATTTTTGTTGTTGTTTTTGCACATAACAATATGGTCACAAAGCTAAATAAAAAGTCCACCTTTCCATAATATTTATACTGCACGCAGGGCATAATTTTCCTTCTGTTACTACCAGACTTCAGTGAAGTTCTGTCACCTTTGGCATGAGGAAAATGTGTGTGTGAAGGAAATTTTGAAATCTGATTTCAGTTTCATTACATTCTCTATTTTGTGATTGATCCTTCTTGGATAATTTGTATTTTACAATGACAAGATTTTGCAGTGAAGTGGGACTAAAATAAAAATTGTTCTGAGACTTCAGCAGTTAACTTGTCTATGGTGGTGGAATCGCCAACAGAAAATGTTCATGAATCATACCTCAGCTCCCCCAGACAATGAAGGGGAACGCTTCAACAATTACACACAGATAATACAACCTCTATTTCATTTCAGGCACTTGAATTTCCTTTTCATTAAATAATTCCTTGTCTTGTGATATTCACGAGTAGAACATGCTTATGTAAACTCTCTTGATTAGAGCCATATCCTGTGGAATTTATCACTTCATGATTTTTAGCTTCAGCATATTCTGGCAATGTGAATCTTACTAACAGCCTGCACATGTAATTCACCAAACTGTTTCATACTGGGTTTAGCATAATGCACTAGCTTTAGAGCTGTGCTTCAAGTTTACAAGCTGTTAATTGTTCTGGGGTGCAGCTGTTGCGGAGTTAGATTATCAATTGTGATTTACTGCTTGCATTGTGAGAGCACATGGGAGCACCCTGTGCAGGGACCCAGAGAGCTCCCAGGGACCTTTCCACCAGAATACAGCCTCCAGACACATTACCAAGATGGGCACAGGGAAGCAACACAGATCAACCCGAAGGCAGATTATGAAACCGCACACCAATACACTTGAGATGGGAATGATCTGGATTACATAAATATGAACTGTTTTGCATAGTCTCAGCAGGGGACTACAGGATGCTGCTGGAGATTGGACTGCTGCCTGGGTAGCACAGCTGATAGGATGCTTTTATTTTATACTGTGCTCAGGTGTGTGTAAGTACTTCTATAACGTTTCCATTTGCAATAGCCAGTATTTCAAAGAAGGCGGCTTATCAAATCTAGGAACAATAGAAAAGATGTATATTAATTGAATATTGAAATGTTAGGCCAATATTCCAAAATAAAGTAATGGAAGGTCTAATCCATTTTCTTCTGGATGTTTGTAGTCTCGCTGAGGATATTTTAGATTTATACATCATATTTATGAATTGTGATATATACAAGCACATAACTGTAGATTGCAAAGTCTTTGTTTAGTTGTTGCTCACACAGGACTCCCTCAGAAGCCTATGGGAAACAGGTGTTTATAAAAGTAGTGGGTATACCTGTCTAAGTTTTTTACATTCATTTTTACTTCATCTCCCTTTTATTTCATACACCGCTCATTGTTAAGGCTGGAAGAAAATAAACCCTTAGGTACAAACTTTAACTTCTAGAAAACTGGAAATGCCTGATGAAAAATACACTTGTAAGCTGGGTGCTGCTGTCCACTGTAGCACTCATACAGATTTCCTTCTCTTTTCCTGCTGTGTTATGAAATGTTGGAGTTATGCTTTCTTGCTATGCTCCTTGCTCCTATCCTGCCTTCCACTAGGTTGTTATCACAATGATTTTTAAATGATTGCACAATGCAGCATCTACATTAATCAGGATCACAGGTCTGAGCCACACTGCTTTTCAAAAGCCTTAAGTATGTAAATGAATTTCTGTTCCTGTTTCCTTCTCCAGTTTCTTGGCGGGTTTTTTTGTGTTCAACATGGGCTCACATAGAGGTGTACAAGAACAGTGTAACATCAGCCTCACTACTCGAGGGAACTGGGAGTGTGCACAATGCAGGAGGATCAGGCCTATATTTCTAAACTGGTGTTGTGTCCTGCAGTGATACGAAGAGCTCTAGACTGAGCAGAGTGGTGCAAACTGCACAGTTAGCTCTTTTTCTGAACTCTGGTTCCTATCCTTGGATATGGTTAAGCAAGTCTCAAATATGACCTAAAATCAGACCTGTTCTCTTTTCTTCTCTTTCACAAGTGAATGTGCGTGAACTTTGGTCATGTGGCAGTGTTGTAAAGGCTTTATGGAGGGAGAGAAGATCCATTGAGGAGAAGTTAACTGCCTAAGGAGAAGTAACTTCCTAAGTCTCAGCAGGGCCGTGTGTGTGTGCAACTGTCTTGACTGCATGCAGAGGTAAAGAAGCTGGGGTTATGGCTGCAAGCGGCGCACACAATCCAAAATGAGCAAATCCTACTGGCTATGTAACTGTAGAACAAGCTGAAAGGAAATTCCATTTCATTTTTATATCTGAATTTTTGTATGCGTTAAATGTTAGTAGTCACAGGGAGATTAAATGTATCTGTATAGACAGGAGACACATCACTGCAGGAATGACTTTGACAATATGAGGCTGCAGTTTCTATGCTATAAAACTTTTTTTAGTCTGAGTTACAAAATTACAATGGAGTATCTTGTGGAGATTCTGGATTAAAGAATATAAAAATAACTAAAACAAACATACACCAGTTATGAAAAATACAATCCATGTGATTGTAACACAGGTAATTCCATTAATTTAAAACATTTTATTTTTTCATTTCTTTGTATTGCACAGCTGAGCAGGGAAGGTGTGTTATCTGCCATTTATCATTTAGAGAGTCCCCACAACTGAAGTTTTCACAAACTGATATAACCCTGTGATATTCCTGCTGGCAAGCAGTAGAGCCCATGTAATTGTTCTTCTTTCTTATTATGCATTGACCATAGGACCTGCCTTTGCAAAGAGGCATCTGTCTGACAAATTCTACAGAACAATAAATTACCTTATGTAGGTGACTGAATTGCTTTTCGAGAGCACAGAAGGTTAATTTTCCAGTAGTAAATAATAAAAAAGTTTACTTGACAAGGACAGATGGGAAGACATGCAAATAAGACTACACTGTCAATTATACATTGTCTTTGAGCATATGGACAATAGAGAAACAGGATAGATCGATGCCAGCCAAATGAGTTGGCTAGATTAAGAAAGGCATTTGTAAAGAAAGAGTTCTAGATGGGATTACATCCATTAATGAACAAGACAAATTATATTAATGGCTGAAAATGTTTTGTCTCTAACAAGTAAACAAAGTCATTTGGACAGCAGACACTTTGGGAATGAGGAAAACTGATATACGTGGATGAGCTTGTCTCCATCAGGTAGTGATAAGGAAATGCAGAATGTGTTTGGTGGTCAGGAAGAAGTCTGTATGGAATTGAAGTCCTTTACCTATGCAAGTCACAGAAAGAGTCAGCAAGCTGCATGTGTGTGTGGAGCTTACTCTTAAGCAAAAGTGGATTTCATTTCTCCTTTGAATTCCATGCACACAAAAGCGCATGGCCAGATGTCACCCAGGGTTACCTCATGTGCTGTACATACCATTGCAGGTGGCTGCTAAAATTCAGAGAGAATGAAGGAATTATGTGAAATGGTGGTGGATAGACAAAAAAGAAAATCAAAATAGTAATTTTGTGAGTCTGAAACATTTGTTCTCTAATGATATTTTTTGTGTTTTAATATTAAATCCTGTTGAAAGACTTCTGGGTGAATTAAAATACATTCATAAAATAGTTCTGGTTATTTCTGTCACAGGTGTCTTTAGGGAAATAATTTTTGCAAATAATTGCAGATTTCAGTCCAGCAAATCAGAGAGAAATAAGATGTATACATGAAAATGGCGATTCATGCTAATGACATATTTAAAAGCTATGAACTACCTGGTTCTTGTTCTATCAGGAATATTTTGATCTCATAAGTAGTAGTGACTCCTGAAGTTATGTTGCTTATTATAAACTGGGGATGCACTAAAGACAGGTAACATTAACTTCAGCCTGAGACAGCTAGGTATTCTGCTAGGATTTTGCCTTTTTCTGTCTTATTGAATAATACAAAGTGTGAGCATGGTGATCGCTTGCCAAAAAAACTTACATGGTAGCCATGCGCTTTGTTTTCTACAAGTTAAAATTGTCATCTTATCTATAGCAGGACTTGTTATATGTTTGTAGCCTCTGCCTGTTTCTAGAAGTGCAGAGCGCTGCAAATAAAAATCCATTTTTGCAATCAGAAACTGAAATTTATTGTTTACATGATGTATTTAGCTGCAGGAAGCCTTTGTTTAAAATAATGTGCTCACTTAAAACTGCTAAAAATCCTTTTTTCATCTCCATTAAACTTCTGGCTTGGTTCATTAACATATTGTTAATTGTTTTGTGATTTAGTTTATTTCCGCTTGAGTGTCATTTATGAAGCAGGAACTGTTGTTTGTATTTATTTGTTGTTCAGAAAGAAAATCTTCTAAAGTGATTGGAAGGAAGGGGAGTGTGGAAAGTTGAATTGTAGCAGTACCTCTAAACAGTTTCCAAGTTCACTATAAATAAAGAAGAAAGAGGTAGATACAAGACTTTTTTTTCTCTGTTTGCCTGCAAATACACTCTGATAAAACCAATTTCATAAATCAATTCAGTCAGAAATGAGTTGGCTTTAGAACTTATCTAAAATTATTACATGTGAGAGAGGAACAACAGCATTAATTTGCCCTCAGTAATATTTCTTAAAAAAAATTCTGAAGTTCTGGGGTTTTGTGTAACATAAAATTTAACTGTGTTTTGCTTTCTGAAGTTCTTCATAATCTAATTGGGACTGAGAGCTCAACACAGAAAATATTTAACAGTTACAGCTGCCCAACTGCATAATTTTGTTCAGAAAGACTAATATTGCACCCCCTTTCCTTCCCTTGTTTGTCCCAAATGTATAAAAATACTGGGTAATACAGGAAAGAATGAGAAAAACACAGCTGGAAAAATCTTTCTCAAATTTCAAAGAAATTTGAAAAATTTCAAAGTACAAAGAAATGTATTTTCAAAGAAAAATCTTACTCAATTGTGTACCACGTATCACGGTAGTATTTTCTGCACTGGTCTGGGATTTATTCAAATGTATTACTGAAGTAAAATAATAGCCATACACCATGTAAAATGACCTGACTGCTGCTCATTATTTTAAACTGTGAGAAATTAATCTGACTGTATCTGGAAGAGACATCTTAAATAGGGCTGATCTGGAAATGTTGTAATAAAATATTCCTCTGTGTCTGGAGGAAGAGAGAGCCCAGAATCATTCCCTGTCCTGAAAACTGAAAATAAATATTTTCATAAGTCTGCATGTCAGTTATATCCCATAAGATCTACTTTCAGAGCTTTTGTTTCAGAATTTGTCTACTTTTTCCCAATAATTCTTTTTGCAAGGTTTTTCATTTTATTATTAGCAACGTGATAAGTAACACTGATGTGACTGAGAGGAGTGAGAACGCAAAACGTAATAAAAATT
This sequence comes from Numida meleagris, assembly GCF_002078875.1. Taxonomy (NCBI): domain Eukaryota; kingdom Metazoa; phylum Chordata; class Aves; order Galliformes; family Numididae; genus Numida; species Numida meleagris. The sequence goes on from NC_034412.1 coordinate 13,392,791, forward strand.
ACAGTGGAATCAGAAAAAAATCTACCATACAGAATTGAAAAACCAACATTTCTGTTTCAATGGTGGGAATAGTTTTTAATTGTAAAAGCTTCCATTTGAAACTACCCATTTCACTATTTTCTCCTTTTTCTGATTGAAACACTCTTTGGGATTGTATTCCTCATACAATGCTCCACATTCCTTACTAATCCTTTTAAGAAGGAATGTTTGGTTGTTTTTAGCAATTTTTTTTTATGAAACATGTTCATAAATGCCTGCAACTTAAGAGTATCTAGATTTTCTGTTAAGGTTTTACAACTTCAAATTAAAAAATTCACTGTTTTCCATATTCTGATGAATTGCTCAGTAGCATATTGTGCTGATCTTCCTGGTTGTTGCTTTGTCATCGCTCTCTGTCAGCACTCAAACATCTGCTTTTTAGGAATGATGGTTTTGTGACTGAGATAAGTCTGAGATAAGGGAACTTAGGCAAAACCCTTTTATGAGCCGTAAAAGTACCCTTTTTTTTTCCCCTTAAAATTACTGAGTTTTTGTATTTTTCTGAAAAAATCCTGCAAATATCACCAATTTACATTTGCTTAATAGGAGGCTGGAATAATCTGTTCTGTCTTCAAGAAGAGATCTAGCTAGTTCTATTTATGCCTTGAATTCTGGATTTTATGTCAAATGTACCTTGATTGCCTATGTTTGTATCAGGTTCTCATTGGATCTCCTTAAAGTGTATAGCAGTATTAGTGCTTTTTAAAAAAATGTCTGATATTGAGAATATACTTGAAACATATTTCTGCCATACAGACTGTAAAGTAAGGCATGAGATCTCAGGGAATGTATTTGCCAAATTGCTTTGCTCTGAGATCACACAATACTTTACCTAAACTTTCATTTTTAAGAAGAAAAGCTTTCTTTTTTCTTTCTTTTCTGGTTCCTTGGAAATTGTGAATTAAGGGTTAGATACTTGGGTGCTGTGAAAATCTAATTTTACCAGAACCATGAATCAGAAATACAGAAATTACATTTTGTCTCCTTTGCAAGAATTTTAGTCTTTGCTGCAATTAATGAGAAAATAATTGCTGTTAGTCAACCTACTACTGCTAATGAAGTACAGTTTTATGGATTCTTCTTTTCCTTGGATGGGTAAGAAGAGATGAGCCATTTGTGGATCCAATTAAATCTACAATTTACACAGTTAACTTCAGTCAGAACAGTCACAAATTAATGTGAGCTGACAAGCGTCTCTGTGATGTAAAATTCGAGGCAGATTACCTTTCTCGTGAATTAATTCATCTTCACTGTGTGCTCCTGAGCACAGGAAACAACTCTGCTGTAGTGGTTCTGCCAAACCAGATATGTCTGCAAGGCTTACGGACAAAGGAGTATTTGTGTGAATATGTATGTAATGCTGCTTAAAACTCTTGAGGTATTTTGCAGTGAAAGAAGTGTGCAATGTGTTTCGTGAAGAAATTGCTATATGGTCTCTTGATTATGTTAATAAATATAAATTTGCTTTTGCCTGATGCCAATTTGGCATTTGTACACAAAATGAATCAAAATCTGTCAGTCTTTGTATATTTCATATACACATATTCTTGTAAATCATGTGTTTATCACATTGTATCTGGAGTTGGTTTCCCGTCCTAATCCCAGTTGCAAATCTGTCACTGGCAGCTTTATAGTGCTTCTGAACGAATTAAATCCTGGGAAAAGATTCAGCGCTTCACTGGCTTTATTTTTTAGTGGGATTTAGGAGATGGGAACAATAAGGCTGGGCCATTTGGTCAGTAGGTCTTTTTATCCAAAGAGCCAGCTAGTTCTTAGATTGTTCTCGGATCCTAGACAAGATTTTTGACCCTGATGTGTTCCTGCATGATGTTATCATTAGATCATAGAATGGCTTGTATTAGAAGAGACCTTGAAGTCCACCCAGTTCCAACTCCTGCAGTGGTCTGGTTGCCCCTCCTCCCATTTTGGGATGCCCAGGGCCCCATACAATCTGGCCTTGAGCACCTCTAGGGATGGGGCATCCACGGCTTCCCTGGACTACCTGTTCCTGTATCTCACTGTCCTCTAAGGAAAAAATTTCTATCTAACATTCAGTCTGAATCCCCCCTCTTAGTTTATAAAACCATTCCCCCTTAACCTTGTCCTGGAGCATGGGCTTACATTTAAGCAGATACGTTCGATGTTTTCTTCAAAGACTCAGTTGTTTGGTGGATCTGAAGGGAAGAATTTCATATGAGATTATTATGGACAAATTTGGACTCTAGATGTGTATTACTGAAGCTAAATAAGCATAGCTGTGCTCTTAAAGGTTCCAATAAGAAACTAACTGATTTCACAGAGTTTGGAGAAAGTGTAAAATAAGGGTCTCATCAGAAATGGCAAGTCTTATGATAGAACTTTACCTTCTGGTTGTTGCTTCATGAGAGGAGGTTTCTGTCCTCTGCTGTCTATGCGTACCTGTTCCTGCTTTAACATTTGTAGGCCTGTTTTAACTGAGAGAAATCTTCTAATCCAAATTTCAATAGTTTTACTAACAGCTGTGCTGGTGTTTGGTGGGTGATGAAGAAGCAAGCTGGCTGAGGGGGGGATGTGGCACCTCTTACATTGGCTGCGTGGATGGAGAAAATGTGGCAGGAAGCTATGCGCAGCCAGTGAGTGGTATCTGCTGCAGCAGCAGCATACTGTAGCCTGATCCTCTGAAGTGCTGACATTTATTTCATCTAGAGGATTCTGAAAAAAATAAGCCAGCCAGAGAAAATTACCAAGAAACCTAAGACCTGCATGAGCTCCTGGGAAAGCTCACTTGAACTCATCTGCAAGGAAAGCAATTGCAGAATATCTACTTCTGATTAATATATCTTTGCTCATCTCAGTATGAAAGGTTTTCATTTCAGAATGAGTGTTTGCGTAAGGAGTCTATTCAGGATAGCAATCTCCCTTTACATTTACACGATTCTTAAAAGTTATTTAAGCTCCTAGTGCAAACATGTCCTCAGAACATCACTTTCAAGTGAGTAGCATTACTTCTTTGCAAGGTGCCTAAAGTACTTTGATACCCTGTTTAAGGTTCTTAAGATTATTGGGATTCAGAACTTTCAGCTGATCTTTAGTTCTCACTTTTGCCAATGTAGGAACCACAACTTGATTTTTCCTGAACAGATAGCTATAAAATATGAAGTATAACAACGATATTGAGTTGTAAATGGAATAAAATGAGTAGAAGATATATCTGGAGAAGAAAAATATGACAACTAGTATAGAGAAAAAGTGATATCTTTTCCAAGCAGAGTTGCTTTTCAACATAGCAGTAAAAATGTCGAGTGATGGCTGAAGAGCGGATTTTAGTGACTGTAAGAATTAGACCTGAATATATGAATAAAATTGGGTGGCTTCACTGCAGAGATGCTGTATGAAGTAAGAGAAGTTGCATCAAATATTTTGTTTTCAGAATGTTGAATCTCAGAGATGGAATTCTGACTTAAACATTCTTGTTTAGTAAACAGTGAAAGTAAATTCATTTTTCATATGACTAGGTTTTATATTTAAATATAGTTTATAAATCTTTAACCACATACTTTAACTACAAAATTTAACTATGACATTTTAACTCAGAAGTTATCTGTTTGGACATGGGTGCTTGTATATAGTACTTTGTACAGCAGTATCTGAAAATACTTGCTAATGGTAGTGCTGCACATTGTACTGACAACTATAAAAATGTATGTTTATTATCTCTCAACTTAATTAACTCCTTGTAATCTCTGAGAGAATGTATCCTTGATGGAAAGCAAGCTATTGTCTTCACTGCTCCTAACACAAAGGAAATTAATCTTTGTGTTGTAGCTTGTGTTTTAGACAAACATGAAGGCTGGTAATAGAGATTGTGTTATTCCAAAGAGACAGCAGTGAGAATAGGTACAGGAATACAAGTAAATAATATAGGGCAGATATGGGAGAAGAAAAGTCCTTAGGATACATAAAGTGCTGAAGAATCAAGAAATGCTAGAATTCTGCTATGGATGCAGACACGTACATGCTGCTGAGGAGCTAGAATGTAATGTAAAGTGTGTATAAATCTACTAAATGCAAGGATGTTTATTATGTTCACATGCAAATGAAATATCATTTATTTAATCAGTTTTTGATGTTTTTGGTGATGCGTATACTGTGTTTTATATGGTTCCTGTGTGACCATAAATTTTATTTAGAGCATTGGAGGGAGCTGTTATTAACTGAGTTACAGCCAACATCAATTATCCCTAGTATTTTACAAATACTTATTTATGGTTACAATAAAACATTCCTGTGCAAGTGCAGTTCTGTAAAAACTACCTTGAATATCTAGTATGGGGACTTCATATTCCAAAATAAATCCACTGTCATACACAAGCAAAATGTGGAGAACCGGAGGGTTGCTGAATAACCCTTCAAGTGTTAGCCCTTATTAGTTAGTGTATTCTGGCATTTCATTTTTTTGGAGTGTGTGGTTCTCTTGTGTCTTGAAGAAAAGCTAATAAGGAAAATACCTTCACAGTGAGACAACAGAACTTGGAATGGAGTACAAGAGCTTTGCATTTTTAAATATTAGAGAATTAAGGTTCTTTGGCAAACCAATGATAGAATTTTCTCCTACATAATCTGTGGTTTTCTTTCTCTACTTTTGTGAACGCTCGTAAATATTATTTAAGTTTCTGGAACTAAAGATATATTTTTTGGTATTTTGATAGATGTGTGCCTAGTCCTCAAAGGTTTCAAGGCCGAATGAGTTACTTGTTCTACACATTGATTACAGTGTATTTTTTAATATTGAGTAACATTACATGTATCAAACTTTCTTTTCTCTCTTACGCCACTAGTAAGGAGTACTAGAGCTACCAAAAAGTTCACTGTTTTAGAATTTACTTGTTTCTCTACTTTTAGGATCCAAATGCAAAGATTCCCTGAACACTGAGAAGTGTGTGTATGTATGTTATATAATCACATTTATAATAGCTTTTTCATTTGTGGTAAAAATAATTGGAAGACTATTAGTGGCAGAATCTTCCTTCTCATCTGAAAGGGCTGTAGTCATTTGCATCCAATGAAAGTTATCAGCCTGTATTAGACAGGGATATTTATGATCTAATGTTGGTAAGTCATAAATCACCAGTGTCCCAGGGCTAGCAAAGGTATTAATATTTAACCATGTAAGAGTATAGTAATGTTTTTCTTTTTTCTTCTATAGTATAAACAAATATAGTAAGATTGATGTGATTTCTAAGGAGCATGTGTTTTATTAGCCATTTTATTGACACCTAATCCCATTCTCATTGGATTATTATAAAGTGTTTCAACTTGTGGCTTTAGCAGATTAGACTTCACAGCAGTACTGTAAGGTTATATTCAAGACTGTGCCATTAGTGGCAATGCCCTTCTAATGTGTTTATCCCAGATTCTTAAAGCTCTGGTGAATGGTAGAAAATTCAGATTTCTGTTTGTCAAATCACGTCAAGATTTAATTCCAGTAAAACTGGAATCCTGCAGAACTTGAAATAGTTTAATTTGCCTTGTATGGGAAAGAAAGAGGCAATCTAGCAGTAACCCACAGAAAAGGTATGAAGCATTGATCTTGGATGCCAAATTATACTGATTATAAATGAAACGCCATTAAAGAAAAATACAAGGATTTGAGATCAACCAGACATTAATTATAGTTTGCATACTCCTTCCCTTAGGAGTCATACAAATTTTGTAAACTATCCAAAACTTTTTATTATTATTACTATTGAAAAAATTGTATTAACAGTGAGACCAAAGTATTATATTTTCATTGCAAACTAGTTCTATTTTAAAAAGTATGTCTCCAAACCTAAAAGAGCCTTTCAATGTTGCTGGAGTATCGATGTAGATATGAATAATGCCTGGGTGGAAATGAATGTACAACACTGTATAAAACACAGCTGACTGGTCACAGTATGACAGACAAGTTGCTTTAAACTCTACTACAGGGTCTGCAATGTTTTTCTTTCCCTGTAGCCTGATGCGAATAATTTCTTGTTTCTGCTGATGGTTAGACTGCCACAGATTTATCACACATATTTCTTAGTGAGCTGGAGGTTAAACTACCTGAAGTAGGGTGAGTTAGTGTGAAAGACAGAAAAACCATTGAGCAGATATTTTAACATAACAATAAACCAGAAGACCCAAATAGTTTACCGAAATATATAAATCCTAGTGCTGCCCAGATTTTCCCATTCGTAGGAAAAGACTGTTTCTCCACATCCAGAATGCTTAATTCTGAAACTACTCAACACCAAAACAAATTGAAGCGTTAATTAATTGTTGCATGGGTGTCTGTTGTAGCATTTCATTTGAACTTCAACTTTTTCAGAGATTTTTACTGTTAAGCAATTCAACTGTTGCGTAAATAAGAAGACAGACCGTGGTGCTCTACAGCTGCTTCACTGTACTGCAGTTAAAATCTTCCAAGGATCTCCCTGCAGTCTGCTCTGCCTGTTTAACCACAAGAGAAAAAAGCAGTGATCAGCACTGGTCCTGATCAGAGCAATAAATGCAGTGCACAGGAGACTTCGAAAAGTGCAGCTTCCTACTGCTCTACCTTTTCAGTAAGAACATTCTCCCAGTCACTCCTTTTATCCGTATTTTGTAAAAATAGACCCATAATAAACTTTCTTCTGTGACAGTTTTTAAACTGTGAGAGATCACTTTCTCGCAAAACAAAATAGTAACAAATAAGCAGTTGGAGAAGATGAATGAATAGCATAAAAATAGGCGGGAAAGTGACCTTTTTAAATTATATTTATAATGCTTGTTTTTATTTAGCATGAAACAAAGCAAAGTGTGATTTTTATTTCACGTCAGGTCATTCTTGCAATATTCTATTTATTATAGTCACAGGCTCTAAAGACAATTTTGTTTCTATTCTACTATTTCCATGTGGAGCACATGTGTATGACAGTGCAGAAGTTCTTCTGTTGACGAACCTGAATTTACCAATTAAAACTAAAATTTAATTGGTTCATTTTTATGTATTCTGCCATTGTTTCAGACAGATAAAAGACAGGATGTAATGGAAGTTTGGGTATATTCTCAGTTCAGCTGGGGTGAGGTCATGGGGCACCTGGAGGACTCTTATTCAGCCTCTGTAGGTACAGTAATAATCTTTCTTCTTATAATGCAAAGTGTATGTTGTAGATCTTGCAAGCTTCCTTTCTGCCTAGCAAGCTCCCAGGCATATGCATACCACTACCACTCTTGTCTTGTTTCTTTTTGATTTTTCAGGTGCTGTTTTTGTGGTTTGCCTTCTGTGGGCACGGATGCTCATCTATTTTCTAATAGTTCAGTTCCAAGACTGATGCAGCTGCTATAACTGTTGCTGGGGAGAAGTTCAGTTACTTACGCCCCAAACACGTAATTAGTCTTTCAACTCTTTGAGTTCACCTAGTTAGGGAAAAAGATTGGAGTGTTTCCATTTCCTCTTACCATTTCAAATAATTCCATTCTGAGTGCTGGCTTAAAAAGGAAATAATATCTTCTTAAAACTGTATGTTCTATCATTCACTAATTCACTTCATACAATGGCTGTTGAATATGTGGTATATTCTTTGTTCTTTACTCAATGGGAGAAGTGGTATCCTTGATTAGACCATCCTAGAAGTAGAAGAGGGATATTTAAACTTGAATTTCACGTCATTTCCAACTTTGGAGTTGTATTTCATACATTTAAGCAATTAAATATTCTCAATTGCTCTACCCAAAAGAAACAGAGCTGAGACTGTAATTTGTCTGTTAGAAGGTACTTCCTTTGCAGAAGCCCTGTATGAATAGATAAAAGTAGTGGTTTCCCTTAAGTGTTTCCTCAAGTATAGTCAATTTAAGAAGCAATATCAGAAAGGATTTTGTAAGTTTTGTAGCACACTGATGAAGTTAATTAATATGATTTTTGTCTATATATTCTAAGATTGGTCTAAATGGCCAATATCCAGTAGTTCTTATTGCTTATATAAGAGGACCAGAAAGAAAAACAAAGACATTATGTATTATTTGAATTATCCTAATAGTTAACATCCATTTTCCACATCTTTTTTCCAGCCTGTACACAATGAATAGTATTATGTATACAATTAAAGTATTTATCAGTGTGGTTTAAAGAACAAAGTGTGGCTGTATGCTACCAAATCTAATGAAAGACATCTCACTCTCCATAAACATTTCTCAGGATGGTTTGAATTGTCCGCATTATCTTTGAGAGAATCCTCTTTGAACTTTTATCACAGCTAAAATTGTAGAAGCAGATAGTCTAAACCCCACAAAATCATTAGAAATGCAAATTTTAATTATTATATAATTGAAGTAAACTGAAGACTTATTGGAGCAAACACAAAAATAACTTGTTTTCACACTGTCTTGCACTGGCTTGCGATTTAAGAAATTGTTCACAAAGTGGGAACACAATTATCTAGCTGATGCCTGCAATGTATTAATTAATACAGTTGAGCATCAGCAATGACACTTGAGGGCATCATGCAAATCATACATTTGAATTATGCTTATCATCTGATTAGGAGTTACTCAAGGGACTTCGCATTAACTGAATCCTTTTAGCAGAAGCCGTTACATTCTTTTTCTGTGGTTGTTAAAAGCAGTTCTCTTTTTTATGTCACTGATTATTCTGATTATGTTCTTCACTATATAATCATGATTTTTGCTGTAAAAATGTTATAAACCATTTTATTAATTCCTTCTGAGGGTTAGTGGTTGGTATACTGATAAAAATAAAAGGGACAGTGTTTATTTCAGATGACTTGATTTCTGTCCTGTATATAGGAGGTGTCTGTGATCCACCTCCCCCAAGCAGTCCTGCTTCATCAACCATTGTGATGATCAAGATCCTTTCACTTCGAAGTTTTTAAACTATCTCATCCAGTATACACTGAGAATAGAAATTATGTGCAGCCAGTGTTTCATTTTTGATTTATTTTTTTTTTATTTCACGTTTTGAAATCTTTGGCCATGGGAATAATTAGCTTGCTGCTGAGGTGGAGACTTTCCCCAGGGTGGAGGAAAAAAAAAAACACCTAAATATAACTTCCAAATTTAAATTAGGTTTACTGAAAGAAGAAATGTGATCAAACTAGTCAGTGTACTGCCTATGATCTCTACCAGTTGGAAAAGTCTTTTGTGTAATGCCAGGTGTATTGTATCTACATTCATCATCCTTTCTCCTATTTATTACTGAAAAATAGAAAAGTAATCAGTTATTTTAATCATCAACTGAAGTGAAAGATGATTTATGGTCCTCAAAGAACATGCAGCAACTGGGAGTGACAGAAGGAATAAAGATAAACACAGGATGGGCAAGAGAAGGAAGGAAGGAAATAGAATACCAAATCTAGAAGTAGCCTTCTGTGCTGAGTTTCCCACTTCACAGTTCTGGTGATGTCTGAAAGCATTACAAAGTGTCTTATGGAATTTAAATCAAGAAACTAATGTTGCTGTTTTCTTATTCTTCAAAACTTTTTGGGGTTAGTCCTTGGTATTCATTTTAGTTTTGCATCTACAGTCATCATCACCTGAAGTTATGTCAACCACTGGCTAAGATGATATTAGCCCATTTTAGAAATACAGCATCCCTGTCAATGCAGACCTTAAGTGTATACGTAAGAGTAATATACATGTAAACTTGTGCATTACAAAGTTCTTCCCCAGAAAATTTGAGTATGAAACAGTATGAGCTGTAAAGCAACAATCTATAGTAGGCAGGAAATAAATCTTTGTCAATGTAACTTTTGCGATTCCTGCATGGGCTAAAAGTTTCTTCAGTTGCTGTATTTTTGTTTGTTTATTTTTAAGTAACTTAGTACAAATTTGTTCTGAGCCCACCAGTAAATCAATGAGAAGGGAGTGATTTAGAGTTTACTTCCATGAGAAAATCAAGAATTAATCATTACAATGCTGGCCACAGACATTCTGTCTTTATGATCCGCCAACCTTTGTTTGTGCAACAGAATATAGTTTGGGTATAATAGCTCTCTGACTCAAAACCATGGATACTTTCAGTTTGGAACACACATTTTAAGTGAAAAGTGTTAACCAAATCCACAATCAAATGGAGCAGTCTTGACTAAATAAAATATCTTACTGGTCAAAAATTCATCCTTGCTAAAACATGCATTATTAAAAAGAAGCTACAGCTGGTAAAGTACACAAGTGGAAAGGTGTCAATAGCCAAATACTAATACAATTTTAAAAAGCATTTTAAAACTATAACTGAGATCAAACAAAACTTGTATTGAAATCTTTGATACAGATGGCTAAATCATAGATTGTGATGGAAAAGAAGCAAGAAATGTCAACAGCAGTTTCTGTTTTATATTTGGAACAATGTAAGAACATGTGCTGGAGGCAGACACTGAGGGAACAGAATATTCACTAGTCAGACCATTTAGAATAGAAAAGGGTTCTTTTTTAAAAGATGCTAGCACTTATGGAAATCAGGATTTTTAAAAAATATACAGTCAGAAATACAAGTATTTTTAAGAGACTTTAAATATGTTACATGAATGCTAGTGTTATTTCTTTCACATATCTGAGAAAACTGGGGAAACTCTTGAAGGATTTTGAAGAGCTGGGAGCCATGTGTCAAACAGGCATAATAAGTGTATCAGTTAAATAGAGACTCAGCAAACAATTTAAGATAAAAATATAAGATATGTCCATCAAATGGCTTCATGAGAAGCAGTTTTTGATTTTAAAAAATCTGCTTTTAGAGTAATACAAGTCTGATTTTAAAAAAATTGCTATACTGAATATTGTTTTGACATAATTTTATATCCCGTGACCTACAAACACAAACCATGTGGGTCAATTGCATTACATAGAATTAACAGGATGCAAGCCAGTTTGACTTGTTAACCGTTTTCAGAATGCAGTTGTCGGTGAAGACCTATTAATGAGCAAGATTTTATTAACAGAGATCCTATGGCATTTCTTCCAGTGTTTGACACTATCAATACTTCAAATGCTAAAATCTTTGTGGATAAGGCTTGCTGATGAAGAAAAGATGGATGACTTAGATGATATTTAGGGTATGTTAAGGTTATGAAATTATTTGAACATCAACTTTGTCTGTATCTAGACAAATGCACTATAACATCCACCAAAAACAAAAAAATGGAATCAGAGAGGGAATTCAGGTTAATATTGCAAAATTGAAAAATTCTGTGAGGTAGAAACAGAACTGGAATGCAGTGAAGCAACCAGCATGAACATAAAGTTTCTGTGGAGTTTTGAGACTTGAAAATAATGTAAGATTTTCATATCCAAAAATGGACATATCTAAAATAAGGAAGTGCTCTTTCCTCTTGGTAAAAACACTGTGAATCTGCCTTGTTACTTCTCATTTTAACAATCCCCAAAGGACTTCCAGATAGCAAAATGGATGTTGCAGAAGTGAAGTTATTTCAATGTGAAATCTTGATGTAGAGATGATACATGGTACAGATTCAGTACAATACTGTTTTTCTGACCATGTTTACTATGCTGGCAGGATCAAATCCTACAGAAGTGAGACTGATTTTCTGCTTGAAACAAGAAAACATGGATCAGGAGATGAAGGCTTATACCTCTTTAGTCTAACAACAAAATTGAATGGTAATAGCCCATGAAGAGTGAAGTTCTCTGTAATTGTGAGGCTATTGCAAGAAGGATTGAGGAGCACCCTCCACCAGAAGAAATGTAAACTTCCAATGGTCATTTGAAAGACCACTTTGGAAGGATATGTCTTTACTGACAGATTCTATTTAGAACCATCTGTAAAAGATAAGGCTTAAAACAAAGCGTGCTTAGCTTCGCCAGTTTGATAATTTTAGGAATCTACATGCCGATGTTTGGGTAATTTTCTTAAATTGATAGGTATTTGCATCCCTTTTGGAGATGTCCTACTCTCTACTTACGCTTAGGTTCTATCAGCTTGTACCATATTATAAGGGAAAGTATATTTTCTGATGGGCAGGTAGTTCTGCAAACAAAGATGCTATAGTTTCTGATGGTTAAATACTGAAATATCTTTGCACTTGAAATAGAAATTTCATAAACAAAGCACTGTAACAACTTATTTAGAGAAGTGAGATCATTTTTTGAAGGTGTTAAAATGAAATGTAGGTATCTTAGAATGCCCTCATCTGAATTCTCACAGCAGAATGTGTGCACACAACTGTAGTAGTGATTTGTAGCTACAGGTTATGATGATTACTATTTTACTTGCTGTCTGTACACTCTTTTGTTGTTAGATTATTGCTGTAATCTGTATGGAGGAAAATAGCAGTATTAATAATCATGAGTATTTCCCATTGATGATTATATACTTAATTGAGAATGGTGTAAGGAGAAGAGATTACTCTCTCTGACGTAGATGTTTTGTGGCTCTTGTTCGATCACAACAGCTCTTTGAGCCTACAGGCTTCTGAGATCAAATACATACACGATTTATTGAAAGAATTTTTTATTAGAAAGGGAGCATCTACAGTCTCCCTAAACCACCTCTAAAAGCTCTAAAGTGTTTCTGGCTTGGGAATAAAGCTCCCATCCACCATGGCCAATTTTCAGCTTTTAGGTGTTTATTACAACCTTTCACTTTTCATGGTAATTTTCCTCCTTGCAGCATTAATAAAATACGTATTTCATTTAATTGCTCAGGCACGTGGCTAGTAGGAATTCTCAGTGGGGAAGAATCTGAAACTTCCTGAGTGCTTCCAGTATATTTGACGTGCTATAAATATCTGCTGAATTGTATCCTATATAATTTTTCAATCATGTTCCACAGCACTCCACAATATCTGTCATCTGCTCTGTATCTACATTGTGGTTTTTGCTGGCTTTAAATCAGTAATATTTAGGTTAGTTTCTTTGAGAAATTCAGCTGAAAAGCTCCAAAAGATTCACCCCATAGCAAAGCTGCTTTTTTTATGGATGAGTCATTGCTTTTTATGAAACATTAATGAACTACACCAAGAACATGCAAGTCATTATGAGTTTACAAAGGAAAGTATTTATTATTTCTTATCCTGCTTTCATCCAAAATATTGCTGACTTCTAAAGGCAGGCTTTTTCTGTCTTAATCTAAGTAAAGCAAAATAGGTTTTACAAAAAGAGATTTCAAAATTACTTCCACTGTGTGTTAATGTCAACAAAATTGCTTGAAAAAGCAATCGTTAAAACACAATGGCTTTAAACAACGCAGATTACACATGGATATTTGAGCAGTTAGAAACTAGAAATGGAAATGATCTCTTTAGGCCAAATTTTCTTTCTCCCTACATAAATTCTTCAGCTTAAGTATCCTTAACTGCCTTTTTTCTACTTCTTAGCCATTTCGTGTGCCAGCCTTTCTGTGTTTCTAAATGTATAGCATTTTTGGGGGGTGGTAGTGGGGAGCATTGTGAACAGCTGAGCAGCATTTGACTTTCACCCTTTTCCACCACCCTTTGCATGCCCCCCAGCAGTAAAAAGTTTCTGATTTCTCTGCTATACCACTATCCCTATCAGATAAATTGCTTTTACAATAAAGGAGGAATTGAAAATGTAAATCTGCACATTTCTTAAAATTCAGTAGAGATTATTTTCCTTGATCATATGTTTATTTTTTGTAGATTTCATTAGTTCCATATTTATGTCTCTGTGACAAGTGCTCTTTTAAAAAGCACAGAGAAAGTTGAAATATTCCATAAATTGGATGTGTAATGCTATTTTCATTGTTTGGGTTAATTGATAGGTACTGCATTCTTTGCTGAAGAATAGGAGATTTGGAGAGTCTAGTATTTGCTGACATCAGAGAACCTGTAAGGGTAGAAAATCCATACACTTCTAGGTACAATATCTTTAGTCTTGGTAATAAGCGTTCATTTGCATTGAGCTCTTGCATGCTAATATTCATGCAAGCAAAGTGATTTCAAGTACATTGGGAGCAACTTTTAAGTAACATTTCTGTACCTGTATTTAGGTGCACCTAAATATCTTTAAGAGGTAAGAAGTTTCCAGCCAGCAAAAGAAACCCAGAATATCTCAGAAAATCTTGTAATGTAGTGTAGGCATAGCTGAGCTATGTCAAAACAATAATAAACAGGGTTCAAGCACAGCAGCATTAGTCTTCAGGTAGGCTACTATATAGCCTAAAATTCTGAATTAGTCTCTCCACAGCTGGTGGAACAATTTTTAACTTAGTGCTTAATTCATCTTATTTATTCTGACTGAAATATTGAAGCATTGGTATTACCTCAAGCACAATACAATTAGCACATGACTAATGGCAAGAGGGAAAAGGTAATTTCTCATCACCGTTGTGTTGCTCAGGCACAGACGTCAGTGAGAGCAGTTCCTCCAGCTTCAGAGAGTTATGTGGTGATATACAAGCTCGTAGAATGGCATGCGCTGGGATCCTGCCTTTCCTGCAGCATCTCTGCTGGCTTTATCACCGGAGCTTCCCTCATGCTGAAGAAGTGTCAGCACCCAAATCTGAAACAGCCTGTGTGCTTTGTTGCTTTGCATTGCTGATCTACCTGGTGGTGCATTTAAATGGTGAATTATTTCACTTTCTGCATTAACTCAGCCTGCAATCAAAAACTTCCTGAGCCAGTGTCAGTGCAGCTCTGTCTCTGGTACAAGCTGATGAGAAGAGCTCTTCTGAAATATTCCAGGTGTTTTTTGCTAGCCAAAAATTGTATCTTTTCTGCACACCTAAAATGACATAGATATGTTAATTTAAGGATGGTCACAAAGATATCATACCCTTTATCTTAGAAATGACACAAGCAAGGTATCTGAATATAATGCTCTCTACTATGTGGTTATACTTGGTGTCATGTGCTGAGCTCATCAGCTCTTGCTTGGCTTCTGACAATAACCAGATTAATTAGTGTAAGGGTGGTGTATTGGAGGAGCTGCAAATTATTTGGGCTATGGAAAGAACACACTCTTTGTATGACTACTGAGATTAGGAAGATAGTACTAAAATGACAAATAGGAAACTAGGATGTGAGATTTTTGGCAAGACCCCTTTAGCATTTCAGACCCTTTCCTTATCCATGCATACAGGCAGCCTATTCCTTCCTCTAAACACAGTTGCAGATCTGATACAACCTTGCCATTTCTGCACATCTCACTGAATACTTTGAAGGAGTGCCCTGCAAAGATGGAATGCTCCAAGTGTAAGAGAAAGCTCCAAAACAACTCAAAATAACTGGGGACATGCCTCAGGCTCTCAGGCCTTCTATTTAAATGACTAATGTGGAGTGAGACTTCTAGATATCCTCTTCTTTCATGTTCTGTGCTTAGGGCCATAGCAACTAAAATACCTTGCTGCACTGAGACTTGAGATAAGCTGAAGGAATATTTAATAAGCAAGTATGCAGAGATCACTAGGAGTAGGTAGGAGTTTGAAAGCTCTGGTTTATAAAAGTAACTAGGAAATTGTGCTGGTAGCTAAAAGATCAAACATTCAGCTTATCAAAGGTTATGCTTGAACTTTTGGGAAACAAAATAAAGAAATTTCTTGTTCTAAAATATGTCTCCTGTGGCATATTTTCTTTGGCCATTGCACCACCCACAGTAACAGCTGATTTTTCTGAGTGTACTTTTTAGCAGCGCTGCACCATACAAGCTGATTCCATGGTATAAGTTCTGCAAACAGTGTGTTAAATCGATTTCTTGTCCTTACTTGAGGTTGATTAAATGTAAATTTCAGGTTCTTGATCTAGTAGTTTCTGGCTTCATGCCCTGGCTGAGGTTCCTTCTAAAGCATACTTTGTCTGAAAGCACCAGTCCTTTCTTAGTCCTCTATAGTAATATTGAGAAAAATGTTTTTGTTGCTGGATTAGGGCAGCAATTTTATTGCATCATGTGTTTTTTCGTTTGGTGTATGGCACTGAACAACTCTGTAGCTTAAACTAACTTTAACACTGTATTGTTCGTATAGAATATGGGCTTCAAATAATTTTATAGCCAAGAATTATAGTAGAATTGAAGAAAAAACAAATCATTCTTCCTCATTTTTTGGTAGTTTTGAGTGAATATCTTTTTCCCATTTGGAGGAAGCATTAAAAATATAAAACTGTAGAGAATCAAAGTTGTACGTGGTTTCTTGTGAAAATAATAAAAGATTTTCTTTGAAGCAGAACCAAAAACAGTGAAAAACAGGACTATTTCTGCTCAGCAAAATCCCAGACATTTCCCTGTTTATTTATAGGTCAAGTTTGAAGGAGACATGGAAGCCAGGGAATGTTCATCTGGCAAGATCCCTAATTTTTCCAGCACTTAAGCTCTACACTGTGAATAGTCTTATTGATTTCAGTGGGATTATTTATAGTACCTAAAGTTAAATCATGAGTGAGCTTTGCAGGATTGGGATCTGCAGAGGCAACTGGCAGATTTAAAGCACATTATTTCAAAATGCATCGAAGAGTTCTCTGTGTCAAGCTAAGTGCGCTTTATTACACAAAAATAATCTCCTAGTTATAACTAATCTCTTGGAGCTTGATTCTGTTCTTCCTCAATTCAGTAAGTGCAAAGTCATTTCCTGAGTCAAGTAGTGTGTTTGGCTTTTTTATTCCTTCCTCCTTAATTATTATGTAACAGGGTTTACAGAATAGGTCCACTGTATAAATTGGATTAGTCCTCCCAAAACCTGTGGTGTTACGGCTGTTTATGGTGACTAAGGATCTAGCCCATAAACTTAACTGGAAACCTTTCTGCTGGACGGCATTATAATTAGACTGAAAGTTATTTTCAGGGGTTGTTACTACCTGAAAATGAATCCTCACCAGAGCATCATTAGCAAAATAGTGAAGTCACTTCCTGAGGACACTAAAAATCCAAGCATTCTGTGCTGTTTGCACAACTGGATTGTTAATATATTGTTTGTATCCTGTGTAACTAGTGTAGTAAGACCAGCCTATTAACTATAATGTTAACATATTTTCCTAACCAAAAAACTGGAACTGGTGCCTGGCAACAGAGGACTGTCCATCTAGCAAGACAAATATTCATGCCTTTTGATAAAGAGCTTTTCAAGGGGTACTGAAGTCTTTCAAAAACACATAAACAGCAAAATGACTTACATTTGTAGATAAAAATAAACATCACCGGCACAGAACAAGCTATGTGAGTAATGTCATACAGTTTGTCAGCTGCATGTTAAGGAGCAGGCTCACAGAGATAGAGGTCACCTGGCTTCAGAAAGGCCTGGGCTAATCCCTGTTATCCTAAGGTTTGCAGGATGTCACTTAGGGAAGGAACCATCATGCATACAGTAATCAGGCATACACAAAATCCCAGCTCCATTGTCCCCAAGGGCAGTGCTGCTCATGACCTAATGCATGAAAGCAAAAAATAGGGTTCTAAGTGGTGATAACTGGTAACAACTTGTCATGGTTTTATGATTTTTGTTATCGGTATTCCACATCATAGCATCATGTAAAGCACTGGGAGTTAAAGTAAACCATTGGCAACCCTCTCCTCCCCTCCCCCACACACACCTTTTTTGGGCTGATTCGGCCTGTGGGCCTGCTGTCCCCTGTCATGGACACATAAAGATCTAGAGATAACTCCATGACACAGCTGCAAGATTGCTGTTGATATTCAGACAGCACCTGTAGCAAGCACCAATAGTAGCGGGAGGCACCCTGCCTCATATGGGTGAAATGTCTTCTGCAGCTGCATAATCTGCCAGCAAACCAGTTGTGATTGTAATAAATAAAAGGGTGAGGTTTGTTAATCAAATCGAAACTCAAGGTTTGCTTTGTAAAAGCCCACCTTGTCGGGACATCCAGTAACCTAAACAGTGTTGCAACAATGGGAATCAGAAAACCACGACCTTGCTAACGGCGCCTGGTTCAA
>NC_034412.1:13710762-13864640 GCF_002078875.1 Numida meleagris
AAAATCCACTGTAGTATGCTTGTGATAGCTTCAGATTTATGTTTTTAATTTTTATCCAGCCTATTGCTTCTAGGAGCAAACAACATACACCAAAAACATTAAGAAAAATATGATTGTTTGCACTGAAATCAGGAAGTTGAAATTCTTGCATTTTGACAGCATATCCAAACTTGCTTGGTTCTCACCCTTTTCTGTACATCATCTATATATATTTTCTGGGCTTTTTTTTCCTGCAAAATGGGATCTGAGTGCTCTTAGATTTTATATTTCTAGTGAGAAGTGTGATGTATCTGCAGATTTTCTTCTTTTTTTGCTGCTGACAGAAATGCTCTATCTTTTGTTTAGTAAAACTTGAAAAAACTTACTTCCATGCACTACCTTCTGCATTCAGATTCTTGTCATTTTGTCCATAGTAACGGCTCAAAAATGCAATGTCTGCCAAATGCAAAACAAGATTAAAAGAAATAGAATAATAAGAGGAATATTTCATTTCATTGCTGCTTTCTCGTGAACTATTTCAATCTCCGTATATGTGCTTCACGAAATCCCTTTTCCAGATTGTTAAACAGAATGTCTATTCTTTAGGGCAACGACTTGTTCTTTTGAATATTCTCCCTTGATTGCATTATTCCTTCACCATGTAGTCTCTGGTTCTAGTGCTCTGTTTATCTCCTTAGTATGTACACATTTCATTCTGTAGCTACACCTTGGCAATGTGCTGTGCCTCATATTCACATTTTCTCTGAATGGTTTTTAAGTAGACTTCATTTTCTCCATGTGTGTTATCCAGACATACATCTGTTTCTGCCTCCACATGCAACCCTCTACTTGCACTGCCTCATCCTGTTTAGAGTATAACTACTTCAGGTCAATGACCTACCAGCACTGTATCAGGTGCATTTTTAAGTGCTGTGATTATGGTGAAGAAATAACCACTGTGTCCTGTGCAATATCAAGTGGATAGGATTTACTGGTAGTATGGTGGTGAAGGATAGCCATTTCTTTATTTTTTGGCATTACAGCAGCTGTCAATATATGGAAGGAGTCATTTAACGATTTTCACCATGGGCCTATAATCCATAACTACGTTTATAGCTGAGAAAATGTAAAAACCCAGTAGGTTTGGGCTGGAACCATTCATAAATACATACAAATGGTCTGTTCCTGCTCAGAAAAGCTATTTCATGGTGCTGTCAGATTAATGTACCCCAAAACTATAAAATGTGACAAAATGAATGTTTTTTATTCAATTCTTAGAAACTGTTTCTGTAGCGTCTAAGACACTACTAAGACATAGGCTTCAGTACTATTCCAGAAAAGTTTCTACCTTCAAACACAAAAACTGAACTGGAAATCTTTATTGTCTGAAATATTAGACTAAATCTTAAGTGTTTCTATTATATGGCAAGAGTAATAATTCTGTTTGAATCAATGATGTTATATTCTCACTTATGCAAAAAGGAGAATTTTGTGCAAGTGGAGTCACACTGATTTATAGAAGGGTAGATCTGAATCCTTTTTTTGACAGCATACAATGGAGGCAAAGTTCATGGAGATTAAACAGTTAAAGGTTTGTTTCTGTTTTCTGTTTAGTGGTGTAGATTCCAAGGTGAAACATAGCAAGGTGTAAAAGAGAGGAGAGCCACAACACTTCTCATTTCTCTCTTAGATTGCATTTGAGGAGGTTCAAAACCAAATTTCCCTGTATATGTATGAGGAGATTAATTTTCACTTAATAAGTTTTCCTGCTTTTTCTGCTGTATCAGAATGTGTGGAGGTACTCCATTTACTCTGCAGAATTATTGGAGATCTCCAAAACCCTTGAACAAATGAGCCTTCTGTACACTGTTGAAATGTATGTCAAAGAATCAAGATGTGTGACTGATGTATCTAAAACTTTGAACAGGGTGTTAGCCTACATAACTGGTACCTACAAGGAACCTGAGCTCCTTGAATTAATGTGATGCAGCTACTTTGATATAGCAGTGTATTTATTTTAAAAATAAATGACTTTTCTGTCATCATATGCATTCAGTTCAGGAACTTACAGCTGAAGCATCTACCAGTTGGTAGTTCATGTTTATATTTTCACTTCATGAAAATGGTTGTTTTTTCAAACATGTCTTCACGCAAAAATTGACCAAATATAGACTGTCTGAAATCATACAACTATTCAGTTGCAGCCAGTCAGTGTTGTATAGGAAGGGCCTGGAAAGGAAGATGCTGAATATTCCCTGAAGATCAGTTCACCAGATATGGTGACAGAGTAGCTGCTCAGAAGCAGAAGGCTGATATCTAGTGATCAGAAACAAGGGCCAGAGATTAAAGATGAAAACGAGAAAGCAGGAGAGAGCCCTTCTTTATAACAGCAGAATAAACCAAACAATATTTTTTACTGGGGGTAGGCAGAGAAGAAAGTGGTAGTAATTGATATTGCTAACCAGCTTCATTGTCTTTCAATTCTATGTTTGCTGTTTGAGAAGGTGTAGAAAGTGCCCCCAGAACAGGAGTCTCATAATAGACATCTCAGCTGAGACTTCAAATCTCCAGTTTGTCCTGCTGTAGCACAAGTTGCATTGCATTGCTTCAGAGACTGTCTTCCAATGTTGTTCAGTCAGAAGGAATTTAAACATATATGTATTCCTTAATGTGACAATATGAGACTGCATCCGCAAACTGAAAAGTAGTAATGTTTCATCAAATGAAGCAATCCTAAAATGGTTTTCTCTACATATTTCCATTAAAAAGCTTCCAGCAATAAGAGGAATAAGAGGTACTACAGTAGATGTGCTCTGGCTAATACGTATTTTTACATAGTATGCAACACATCTGAGGTGTTATCATTTTGCTTTGTGTAGTTTAGTATCTCAGTAGCTTTAGAAAAGTTGTCAGACTACATCTAGATATGGTGATTAATTTTAAGTTGTATCATCTTGATCCAGTTCTTCACTGAATAGACATGGGGCAAACAACATAAGAGAGAATCATAATAACCAATAGCAGGAACAATTTTATGATGAAGCTTTTAATATTATTTCTACTATTAATTTACTTTGTAATTAAAATTCAGGAATGGTAGTATGATAATCACTTTGCTGTGATGAGAGAATGGGGAACTCACTGCTATTTACCAAAAAGTTGCAGAACATGAGTATTGATCACTCTTCTGTAGCTATTTGTAGGTAGCCAATTGCGCCTCTTACCTTGGACTGTGAGTTGACTTCCTCTGAAATCACAGCAGGGGAAGGAGTTCTTGCTTTCCTCAGAGAGTTCATTGGCAAGAGCGGACTCTTGCTAGTGTGCTGAGGCTGCTGTTCTGTTTATTGGGTGTGCATGTAGCTCCCGGGCTACAGGAACCAGGACACATCCCCTGTGCAGAGACTGAGTACTGTTCTGCTTCACATTACAGAATGTCCTTGGCAGTGGTCTTTGCTCTAATGGCCAGAAGAGAACACTAATGTAAGCTCTTTATTTCACAAGTAAATAAGTGTGACATTTTCTCATTGCTGCAGGATTATTCACATCTGTTTCTCCCAGGATGAGATTACTGAGATGCAATTTCTAAAGAAAATCCATTTCAGATTCTGAAGCTGAAGCTAGTGCAAAATACTTCCATGTGTTCATTAATATCTACAGTGAGAAATATTAGATTGCTGCTATTTGACCTTCATTGTTGTTTAATAGGTTTCTGGATGGAAGAGGGTACTGATTGTAACACAGTTTGGTGTGTTTTGGAGTCAGCATTCTGTGTGCATTTCCTTTCTGACTGTTGTATATTAACCACAGCTGAGGTTAGCAAAAGGAAGTATTTGGAACTTCTATACTACAAATGAAAGAAAGAGAGCCAGTTTCTGCATGATATTTCCCCAGAAGAAACAGGGGTTTGGAACTTGTCTTTCAACTGTGGGTCCATGTAAAGTCATTAAAAAGAATAATAGGGAACAGGGATTTAGCAATTTCTTGGCCCTCTTTGAAGCAGCACCATCCTTTTTCTTTTGCTAATACTGTTGACTATGGCATGTGCTAAGGTGAATATTTTATGTTAGGCTGTAATTTAAACGTACAGAGTACAGGCAGAACTACGAGAAACTTCCTTTGTATTCCTATCCTCCTAATTTTTACTGTCCTTTCTCCCTGCAAAAATTTGTTAGCAATTAATTACATACTAGCTTCAATAAACTTGTCACTGGTATTAGCTGCAAGTGTTTCATTCATATACTATCTTTTCATTAATCTAGTAATATTTCTGCTATATCTCTGTTCAATTGCACTTATTTGGTGTTTTGCATTTATATACTTTCTAAAGCATCCTTTAAAGCAATTACCTTTTTCTAATCAGAGAACATAGCAGTTAAAACATCTGGTATACGTATTTCCTACTTATTAATTTTAAAGGCCTTTCCTCATGCATTTGCAACATAGCTATAATTCATTAATACATTAAAACTAGGAATATCAATTTGTATATAGGTTTGGAGATAAATATACCGGGATATGGGGCTCTGGGGATTCCATTCTTCATCTGTGCATACATTGCACTATATTGGGAAAGTCAAGAAAGTACCTCCATGGAACAGTGATGCCTTTGGTGATTTAACTGTGTCCATAGTGATTCTGTCTCTGATATTATTTGCAATAGTATAACTAAAGAGCTGTCTCTGTTCTGAAGAAATTAACCAAAGGTCAAATTTTCCCAGCTGGTATTTGAATTTCTTTTATTAGTTCCTTCTCCTTGAAATATACATTCATATGGTTCAGTGTGATATAATGATATTACTAGAGAGCTAATATATCCAGCAAGCTACCAGGTAGTCTACACGTAGTTCTTTCTATTTGGAAAATATCCTGAAGTATTTTTTAAATTTCAGGTTAATGTTCTATTCTTTTTGAAATTACGTGATATCCTTTACAGCCCCAAACGTATCATTTTAATTGTCTGGAAAGAAAGAGGTGCTTTTAAAGTAGATGAATGGATATCAGGCGTGTTTTCCATCTTTTTTCTTCTCATATATCAAGAGACTGTGGTTTAGTTGTAATGATTTGTTTTTCAGAAAGATTGCACATAATTATTTTTTTCTAATGTTCTGTGGATATTGTGGTATACTTATACAAAATTGGAAACACTAAGGGTAATGCATTGGCCAGAGGAAAATAAGGTACTAAAGTAAATGAGGATCTGGTAATGAACTGGAAAATTAAGAATTTAGATGATAAATCATTCCTTTTGCTATGACCCTGAACATATACACCTTTTGGGAAATCGTAGAGACTGAAACAAGAGCCAAAATATAAATAAAGTCTGCATCACAGCTATTCAAAATCAGATTTTTTATAATGTTACCTTATTTTAGTGAACTTCTCTGCAGAGATACTAGAAATATATCATGCTTTTAATATTAAAGTTAGATTATATTAATATTATTGTTAGATTCAAGCTTGATTTTTTCATGTAGTTAATCATACCTATGGGTAGTTAGTTCCTTCACCAGAGTGTCCATTAATGATTTAAATAGCTGCAGCTGTTTTAGAGGAAGGAATTGACAGTTTATTGTAGATTTCTTACACGTGTGTATTTTCTCCTTTGGGGACTTATTTTGCATTTCTTGCTTACCTCCAGATCCTACTGGTGTTTTCTGAAAGTTTCACAGAAGGTCTTTTGGGAAACCTTATGCATTTCCTACTGCTGGGAGCCAGAATTTAGGTTGCAATTACATAGCTGTCTTCTGTGCAAGAGTACTGAAAGTATACTACACAATAAGTGCTATGCACATTAAGTTCTGTTCAATAGTTCAAAGCCACAGCATTTAAAATTAATTCATTTCTCTCAATATTTACTCACTACCGATATAGCCTCTTTCAAGAGTATCCTCATGATTTTTACATTTCAAAAGTAGATTTGCTGACAGAGAACTGGGTTTTCAAACCTCATCAATAATGCTAAGACTGAAGTATGTGAACATCATGTCATTTCCTTCTCTTTCCTAGCTGTTCTCTTTCTCTTAGAGGTCAGTCTACGTATGGAATAAGTAGACTAAAACACCCAGCCAGGAGAAGCAAGTGTGAGCATTTTGGGTACAAGATGGTGCTTGAAATAAAGTGTCCATGATGGAATTTCACAGTGTTATTAAGATCTAGAATGGGTAATACTTTGCAGATCATTCCTTTTCAGATTATCTTTCTTTTTAGTGTATGAAAGCATTGTTCAGAAAATGAGTTACATTGTATTTCTGGGTGTGGAATATACGGAAGTGAGAGCTTTGGATTCAAATACATTTTTTTCCTGACTAATTAGAAACTTAAATGTGAATCTTGCATTCTTCTCCTCCCAGTTCAGTGCAAGTGACCAGCCTTTTATACTCTTGTATGTGACATTTGACTACCCTCAGAAAATGTTTCCATTCTGTCTAAATATTGAAATATTTGCTGTGATAACAGGAGTGACATCTTCCCCAGGTGAGTACCTGTGAAATCAGGAAGCCTTGCTTTGGAAATAAAGGATTTTAACCTTATACATCTTGGGCTCTTATGTCAAGGCAAAAGTAAAAATATGTATTTAATACTTTTGATTTTACTTTTGATAATATGTAGTTAATAGTTTTGAGCTGCATAATTCAGGAAAAAATGCAGTTCATTATGCCATCATGAAGTTAAAAATAAATAAATAAAATACTCCTTTGGTAAGGTATTACCTGAAGACAGGAAGAGGGATACTATTTTTAGGGAAATCTTCTTCATTACTTGTTTCTAGTGACAATGTCTACCTTAAATTAAAAAAAAAAAAAAAAAGCCAGAAATTCAGGTGTTGGATAAACTGTTCTCTGTGGCATTCCAGGAATGAAGAACACAGCATTTATAGGTAGCATTGTAAAGTGGCCTATTGCAATTGGGCAGTGTACACAGGTTATCAGATTTTGCTTTAATGTAGGTGAAAATTGGGCTTAGCTTCATCCCTCTAGACCTGTTCATTTTCTTGAACTAGGACTGGGCAGCTGAGCATTGTGTGTTGCAACATAATGTATGTAGGAGCAGGATAGCATACATATATAGTGTGCAATATATGTTCAATAGCATGTAGCATATGCTATTGTGATGCTATGGCATATAGCTTCATTGACTCATGTACTTCTGTTGCCCATGTAATTTTAGGGATGTCAGAGCATTTGACAAATCCGATTTAACTGAACCTCACAAGCTACTCTGAAATAAGCATTATTTTCTCTATTTTCTCCAAAATGACAAGTTTGTCTGTAGCTTCACACTTGGTGGCACTGAACTGATCAGACTGAAAGATTTTTATTTTTCTTGTTGCTTTACAAGGAGACCAGTTCTCTATTTTAACTCAGCACAGTAAGTGCTCTGGCAGCTGTGTCAGCATTACAGCAGGTGGTGGCACAAGAATGCAGATGCCTCCTGTAGCTGGGGGGCAGCAGGGTGCTTAAGCTATCACCAAAGAAATTGTGTGAAACAGCTTTTGACATGTGATAGGGTTGCTGGTTTTCTCAAAATCACATTGAAATTGGTAGCAGGAAATGGTAGGGGAGCTTAGATGTCCAAACTCTTTGCATTAGTGACAAGACTAATCTGCAGTGAGATGGAATATTGCATATGGTGTGAAGGAACATCTTGCCTAGAATTTCCATTTCCTCCTTTGTTTCCATCTGTTTCTGAAATAGCAAGTGTTTGATTTATGTTTTTTTGTTCTTTTTTCTTTATATTTTTTTCTTGCTAAATGCTGTTTCTTTCGAGAAAATCAGCAGGGTATATTTGCAACTCACCCATTAATTATCCCAATTATTTCTGAAAGGTAAAGAGCTGAGAGAAATTTAGAAAGAGGAGAGTCAATTAAAAAAGAACAACACACAAAAGCAGTTGTTATTGCTTTCCAATGCTCAGGCTTGGGAAGAAAGCCCTAGTAAGGCAGTAGGGCAGAGTGAGATTGAATACTAGTAGTATTTACCATTGTGTTTGTTCATTGCTGTACTGTTTTTGATTTTCACATGAGCAAAGCATGTCTGTTCCTTGTTTAGGAAAGGAAAAATAAAACCTTACATCACTGAAAGATAATTCTGTGTCTGGGAAGATCGAATGAAGATTGAAAAAAAAAAACCACAGTTAAAAAAAAAAGTATTTTGCAGCTGGATGAAGAAGCAGAATTAGAATTCCAGTCCTGTGGTTGCCACTCAGTGAGCTGCGCAACTGCAAGGCAGGGAAGGGCAGCCACAGATGAGGAACTAGCTCTGGCAGAAGATGTGGTGAAGGAGTGGATCACAAACAGTCCCTAAAAGGTCCTTCTGGTAACTGCAGTGGAGAGAGCAAAAATGCATTGAGGAGTGAGGGAAGATCACACACCAGATACGAAGTCTCACATTGCATATTCTGTTAAGGGAAGTCCAGAGGAAAACACAGAGAAGGGTTGGGAATTCAAGAGGAATTCATTTAAAGTGTGGCAAGGAAAGGTATTAGGATAAGCTTTCTAAAGATTAAGCAGTAGCCTAGGTTACATATGGAGCTTTTGAAATCCTCACTGTATGAGGTCTTTCAAAGTAGGTCTGAGCAGGAATTTGTAAAATATGGTCAGTGTAGCCCTGATGATATATGACTACATCCTTGAGAGATGCCGGTCCAATCTGCTGGGGGATTCCTCCACACAGGAAGGGGAAGGCACTGGCTAGAGGTGTGTCCTTTTGCGTGGAGATAGGTGATGAGATGTATAAATGCCTGCGAGTACATCTAGAAAACTGAGCAATCAGCAAGCCAAGATTGTAGAATCATTACAGTTGGAAAAGATCATCAAGTCCAGCTGAGATAGATAGCTGGGCTAGAGAGAGAACCATCAAAAACAATTATCGTTGCTGATCCTTCCCTGTGATAAAGGAATAGATTAGATCAATTCCTGAGGTGCCTTTTAGTTGTATTTTTATCAGGATTCTGAGAGTCCAAATTTTATTTTCCTCTAAAGATAATGCAGTTTGTAAACATAGTAGAATAACTACTGATCAGTGACTAGTCCAGTTGCACATCTTCCTTGGGCACTAAGGTGTTAACTTTCCAACAAATTTAAAAAAACCACCACCAAAAAAAAAAAAAAAAAAAAAAAACAGAATGGGAAATGAACAGGAGGACTTTGTTAGAGTACAGTTCCAGATGAGAATGTCAGTTTATTGCTGTGATTTTTTGTTTAGAAACACTTCCATCTCCAGCTAGATTGCCCCATAGCAATGTCTGCACTAACATTATCACTTGTACAAACAGTTCTGCATTATTCTTTTGCTAAGTTCTTATAGCAGTGTAGATAGCTTTTGTGTGGGAGAAGTCTCACTCACAGAATTGAGTCTAATTATTTTCTTACCTTTCAGTCAGGAAGATTCTCCAAGAGTTCATGCTTGTTTGCTAAAACAGCAATTTGAGTTGTCACCTTGCTTCTTACACGCTAGGTTATATCTAATATTTAAATTCATTTTCCATGTGTGAATTCTAACCAGAAATAACTCTGTCAGTACAAATATTCCTTAGCCTTAGATGCCTTACTCTGGTAAACACGTCACAGACCTCTTAAGACCTGAAAATCTCCAGAAAGTTCAGATTTCTTTCCTTACCTTTTGCTTAGATGGTTTATTCTTGCTGGAGGAAAATATCTAAATAGAACCACACCTTAGAGGGCAATACTGTTGCATGAAGAGATCAGAGGAGTATAGCAGAAAATAACCCCCCTTGCATTCCAGCTTGTCCTCAGATACCAGAGGGACGGGTGGCAGATGATCTGAGATTCTGAGTGATACCCAGTTTGGTGCTGTAAGTCCAGTTGTGTTCAATGTATGAGCAGCCACGATTACAGATTCACAAATAGTGTGCCGCCCAACTTGTTTAGTCACGTTTGAATGGGATCTCACGACCACCCTTAAGGAATTTGGCTGCACCCAGTGAGAACTTTCACATACAGGCAGGCTACATGTGGCAGCTTGACTGTACATTTCAGGCAGCAGCACTGACTGGGAACTTCTGGTATGAAAGGCTAAATGCAGTTTACTGGAAATAAACATGAATTACTGAAGTGATGGGCATAGGAATGGAGATCTGTTGTTTGCTTCAAACCCAAAAGTGCTCAAAAATGACTGATGTGTTTAGGGCAGATTGCTTTGGTATAAGTTTTATGTAAATGAAGGAGAATAGAGGAGAGAATTCCACCTTTGTAGCCACTAACTGAGAATTGGATAATGAAATACTGTATTCTAATGCTTTCCCATTTTATCTCTTACTGGTATTCATTGTTTCAGAAAAATCTGGACTAAAAGCTTTTCAAGAAATTTGTTCTGAAGCGTATTTACTGAAGTCTCCAATTACATTGCATCCTAAGCTTTGACTGGGAAAGAAGTGGAGCGGGGGGAAGGGTGGGTGGCAAGTAACTGAAATGAAATGTGCATTCTAATTACATAATGCCAGGAATGAAAATGATTTGTTATGTTGTGACTTTAAGTCTTCATTTCAGTTCCAATAAGCCTTGCATAAAAATCTCATTATTCTGAAAGAGATTTGTTATAGCAGCGTAGCAGAACAGTTTATTTTAAATGAATAAGATACAAAAATCTATCAGGAGTCTTGAGCGCACAGGACACGATTCAACAAATACGTAATTTCTTCAAGGAATCTTTCCCTGTGGAGAACAAACTCGTAAGGATTCACAAATATTCAAGCAGTACTTGCTTCTCCCTCGCCTGTGCAGGAGTGCAGGCTTTCTGTCTTCGGTGCTTGTGGTTTTCAGAACTTTCCCTGTAACATCTCTATCTTTTATGGCCTCATGAGCTTTGTGTGTGAGGAGACCACCACTGTGGTTCTGCAGAGCACCCTTTTTGCATTTAAAACAATCTGGTCTTCAGGGAGCAATTCCAGGTGTCTAACAAAAATTACTCTGTTAGACATTTTCTGTACTCTGAAAGCATATCTTTATTGTAGGAAAATAATGTTTGTAGAAATTTGATGTCCTGAGGAGTTTACACTCCATAGAACATAGTAACTGGGGAGTCTTAGTGGGCTTAAGCCTGATAATGGAACTGAGGATCAAATATGAGTAGTAGAAGAGAGAAGTTGTTGCTTATTAAGCATGCTTAATAGTCTCCTGGTTCTCAATCCATTTTTTTTTTCCCTGTTATCTTCTAAAGCTTTTGGAACATTAAAAGATACATTAATCCCTTCTACTCTACTTCCGCTATGGATGAGTCCTATGCCTGAAACTTTACAGTCCAGTCTCTTAGCACTGAGGACCCTGCTGGCGTTTTCCAAGCTGCACACTCTTATTTGGTGCCAGGAGCTGTAGGGAAAGTCTAGGGAAACTTCAGAGCTGATTATTTAACCCTTCCTGGCTCTGACAAGTAATAACCAATTCCCAGCAGATCACTGAAAGGTCTCCCACCAAGTCTTGGTCTGTTCCAGTCTCTGCCATGTTTCAAGTCACTTAATGAGAATTTTCTGCTGAGTAATATCCTCCAGCAAAACTCAAGACATCGTACAGTACTTAAAATGTTAGGCAATACCTTGCTTGAAAAAAGTAAAATCTTACTCTAAGACTAGTATCAGATTAGCTGCCTTTTTGTCCATGTAACTATAATGTCTCCTCAAGAGAGTGCCGTGCCTTCTGGAAAAGGGTTGAAGTCTGTTTGGAGTTTGGGCATGGGATTTGCTCTGAAATGTGGATAATTTTGAATGATGACTCCAAAATGTTTATCATCATGCAAATTAATAATGGCAGGGCATTTTGGTTCAGTTTACCTGTCTGGATCCATGCCTACCAAAATAAATAAACAAGAAAGACAAAAACTACAAACAAACAAAAAAACACTACCAAAACAACCATTAAAATAAAACCAACAAAACAAAAAGAAAGAGGTCTGAAGGGAAGGAATGTAGAAGGTCAGACTTTTTATTTTATTTCTGTCATTTTAGACTGTGGATTCCCTAGCAGTGTATGTATTCCTTGCAAGCAGTGTATGGTTTTGCATTGTCATTTTCAGTGTAGTAGGGGAAACCTTAACCTCTTAAACAGCATCTCATTAGCCTTACTGAATTTGGCTGCTCTTTTAGTATTAGTAGTGGATAACATCTGAAATATTTCAATTACTCCTTGTCAACGGTTTACGGGCGTTCGGCCCGGTTCCGTGACAAAGGGGACGGGGGATCCACGGGTCCACGCCCCGGGAAAAGGGAAAAGGGGAAAAGGGTAAGGAGATGGCCCTGAGAGCAAAGAACAGCGGCAACTATCTGAGGAGAAACAAACTAATTTACTAAATAAGATATCGGAATGCAAAACAACACGCTATAATACAATATAATTACAATTTAAGCTGATAAATCCAATACAGAGAGAGAATGTCCCAAAAATCAAGGTAGGCCTTACTCTACTACTGACAATAAGACGGCTGGAGAGCGAGGTGCTGCCAAGATGAGAGACAGCGGAAAAAGGGACGAGGTCTCGTGATCTGCAAGTTTTTATACTGCGAGCTTTTATCTTTTCCCTCCGGCTGGAAATGGTAACAGAGGAGCAAAGTACCGTGGGGACTGTAGTAGTCCTCTTCTGAGAACCAGGTATATCCACTACATGATGTTATGATGTGGAATACCAATAACCGAAAATCACAAAACCATGACGCTCCTTTAAAAAAAATTAGACACTGAAAAAAATGGTGTTTTCATTTTTCAGACCCTGATTTATACTGAAGGAAATAAATGTTTTGCAACACTGAAAAATACTGCCTTAGGGCAGTATTCCTCTAAAATTATATTTTTCTCAATAACTGAACACCACTACTAACATCTCCTCAACTTCTTCAGGAAGAATTTCTATCATCCAGATTTGTAGTGTTAAATGATACATGAATCTCCCTCAGCGGAGAATATTTAAAACATCAAGAAAAAATGTTTTTTACAAGTAGCTTATTTTTGCCTTTCTGTACAGCTCTCACTATGAGCAGAGACTATTTTGGTATGGCATTGTGCAAATAACATGCACACTTCCTTCACAAGAAAAGAACAAATCACAAAAATGCCATCTAGCATAGTCAACATATTGCTTATATGCTTTTAACAACTCTTATTTAACGGGAATGTATTTAAAGAACTAAAAATATTCATGCAAGAGTTCTAATACAAAAATGACCAAAAAAGCCCAAGTTATGCTGATAGCCATCACATTTTTACCACAGGCAATTTGCACGGAAGCAGTGGAGTTTAAATCCACTATCTGTTTCAGGAGCTAAATTTTCAATGCTGTATGCATGATTTTACACCTCAGTAAGGAAGATCTGTCTTTTGAATATGAACTTTATTCTGTATGTGCTATAGTTTGAACAACTGTCAGTGTTTAAAAATGCATCAATTTCTCAGTTGCTTCCTTTTCCTCGTTAAAGGCTTTAAGTCTTGCTTCAGAACCACACAGATATCTTGAGAGGTTTTAAAAAAGTCAGTGCATGACAGAATATTTTTGTTCTTGTTAAAACTGTCTTGCTAAGTAAATATTGATCAGATGCTGCAAAACCCTGTGGCAGAATTCACTGCATTTGAGAAGGAAGGAAGGAAAAAGCTGCCTCAGGCTACTGTAGTGTATAGAAATGCAATGAACAAAACAGCCGCGCACTGTGCTTCTAGCTGGGTTGCTGTTACAATAGGAGTACTTTTGAGCCAAGTCCTTTGAACACATTAAATTCTCTCTCCCTCTTGTAGGATTATTGATTGCAGTTGGCAGGAGCAGCAGGTCTGTGTGTGACATTACAGCCCTGCAGCGCTGCCAGCCCCAGTGAGAGCTGTCGCGGTGTTTCTACTGGGAGAGCTGGGCTAGGCCTGAGCACTTTGCCTAGTCTTTTTAGCTCTTATCTTCTGTGTATTGAACATCTTATCAAATCTTTCGCCACGTCACATGGAGATGTGTCACATCATACAGGTGGTTTCCCACACAAGCCTTGAGCCACACCATGCTGGGATTACTTTTCAGGGGCTCATGGAAATGGGGAGTTAAATGATCGTTCTCCGCAGAACAGGGCTGGGCTTTGCTTGTTTCCACAAGGCCCAGTGAAGAGGATTGCTCGTGTGAGATCCCTGTGAGTGAGGCAAGGAGCTGCCTCTCCCACCTCATGATCCCCAGCTCAGGGAGATCTGTGCCCAGCAGTGAGTTCAGCTGGGTGCAGGCACACCAAGGTCTGAGCTGATCAGGACTACAGAGCTGGGGGGGTGCACACCTAACATTTCTTATACGATTTATGGTGATGTCATATGAGACAGGAGAAGCATGATAATTAGTCTCTAAAATAATTGTTTACAGGCTCAGTTATTTACCTCCCCTTTCATCTTTCTAAGCTCTTTAATAAGATTTTTCCACTGAAGTCCAAGCACAGATTCTCTGTCATTGGTTGATAAATATTTTGGAAATTTTTCAGGTTCACCAGCAAAGCCTGGTGTTCATATTTGTAAGGCAGGCATATATGGGCATTCATGATAGGCTTTGGAAAAATTTGGAACCACTGAGTGCTAAAAGGAAAAATTTCTCCATCTCTTCCAAACAGATGTAGTTATGTTCAGAATTGTATAAATTATAGTGAAGAAGTAATTAGAGTTTAATATTGAGTTACAGACAAGCAGATCACCTTTGCTAAAATGCAACAGCATGAATTTCTAATATCTGTTATGTCTACCAAGCTCACATTTTTCATTTTTTTCTAATCTGTATTTTTCTCTTCTTCTAGCTGATGCCCTCTTTTCAAAACAAGACACTCACTTATCTCATCATTGAATAAGTACTTAGTACTCAGAGTCTTATTTTCTTTTCCCGCCACTATTGCCTTTGAATATTCCAAGAAAAGAATGCATCCAATTCCTACTGAGCTTTAAGGTTGGATTTCTTTCTGGTTTCTGGATCTGTTCTTTTTCCTTTTTCTTTGTTGATGTTCACCGAGCTGATGTATCTTGTTTGCTGTTTAGCTGTCTCTCTTTAAGACAAATTATATTAAAAAGAGTTCAAGATTTCATTATTAAAATCCAGCTTGTCTTCTTGCTGCAAAAGAAAGATTTTACCACAATACAAATGGTAATAGAAAAGCACTTCGTACAGTTCTATATCACAACACCATTATGACACCTAATGAGTTAACGTGTTTATACTGACATCTGGGCAGTTAAACACTATTCTTTATTGTGTGTGGCTGTCTCTGTATGAACATACGTAAACTTCAACTTAGCAGTCTCCTGTAATGGTTTTTGACTTCAAGTTTCTCCGAAACTGGCAGGTATTATGGCAGTTGGAAAAAGAGCTCTCTGAGTTTTTGATGGTGTTATGTTGCTGTTCAGGCTTTTATGGTTTTAAAATTCCAATCTTTTCCTATGATAAATCTTTCCATATTTGAAATAATTTCCTAATTTTTAATAACATGTAATCCTGAAGTCTGTAATTTAGTGGCAACAGTAAGAGAAAGTCTGTATTACAGCTTGCAAGTAAGTAAAAAGAAGATGCAGTGCATTGCATTAAAGAAAGTATTTTTGTTACATACAAACCACTATTACCTGTGCAAGACTCTTGATTTTGTTCAACCGTATATTGAAAAAGAAATCTCAATTCCATGAAAATACAAAATTTTCATTTTCCAATCATAATTTCTTATGAGCTGTCTTCTTTTCTCACCATCTTCTTCTGAAATTCCACTGTGCAGCTACTACCCAGAGCTGCCTCCTGTCTTCTTTGTGGCACATTCATCTACTGGCCATGTTTTCTCTTTTTAGGCAACCTACGGTAAATTTTAAGGGATGGTGATTTGACTTCCCTATAACATACTCTAAGTTTGCATGTAACTATTTGACATTTAAAAGACGTGTAGAGTTTTTCTCTATTCATTCTTATGTTTTCTGAAATATGTGTATTGCCCACTGTGTTCTGAGAAGCACAACTGGAGATAGCTGCTCCCCCTTGATTTAATAATGATTTTTCATTATATTTCTTAGTTCCTTAGTGACAGTGACAACTCAATCCAGTAATCATCTACAAGGGAAGAAGTACAAAAACAATATATATATATTTTTTCCAGCAGCAATCTTTACTCTAAAATACATTTGTTTCTAACTAAACATCTTTCCTGTTGGGTTCATATGCTTCATAAATCCTGTGATCGATAACTAATAATTAAACAATTGTATGCCATCAGATTACCTCCAAAGAAGGGTTAGTACTAGGAATAGCATCTGCAGTAACTAATCTGTTGTAATTATCTACAGGAAACTGACCTAAAACTTGGGACTCGTGAATTCAGATTTGTGTCTGTAACATCCAGGACTCACTTGAATTTTGAGGTAGATTTGAGCCATTTTACTTCCTCAGCCTTCCTATCACAGAATCATAGAATCATTTGAGATAGAAGGGACCCTTAAAGGTCATTTGGCCCAAATCCCCTGCAATGAACAGGGACACCTCCAGCTGATCAGGTGCTCAGAGCCCTGTCCAGCCTCATCTTGTATGTCTCCAGGGACAGGGCTTCCACCACCTCTCTGGGCAACCTGTGCCAGTGCCTCACCACCATTACCATAAAAAACTTCTTTCTTGTACCCAATCTAAATCTCCTCTCTTCTAGATTGAAACCATTTCCCCTTGTCTTATCACAGCAGACCCTGCTAAAAAGTCTGTCCCTTTCCTTTCTTATGGTCCCCCCTTTAGGCACTGAGAGGCCACTATCAGGTCTCCATGGAGCCTTCTCTTCTCCAGGCTGAAGAGCTCCAGATCTCTCTGCTTGTCCTT
This sequence comes from Numida meleagris, assembly GCF_002078875.1. Classification (NCBI taxonomy): domain Eukaryota; kingdom Metazoa; phylum Chordata; class Aves; order Galliformes; family Numididae; genus Numida; species Numida meleagris. The sequence continues at coordinate 13,727,525 of NC_034412.1, forward strand.
GTAGGAGAGGTGTTCCATCCCTTGGATCATTTTTGTGGCCCTCCTCTAGATGGGCTCCTACAGGTCCGTGTCTCTCCTGCACTGATTACTCCACATCTGGAGTACTCCAGGTGAGGTCTCACCAGCGCAGAGTAGAGGGGCAGGATCACCTCCTTCGACCTTCTGGCCATGCTTCTTTTGATGCAGATTTCTATTGAATAAATTTTTGGGGGGACCTTGTTCAGGAAAACAGGATATTAGATGATGTCAGTGATGTCAGGCTACTTTCTTCTCTTTCATAATTGTCAGAAATGAATATATTCTTCAATATCAAATCTGTGCTTTCCTGAGAGGAGTTAAGAAGAAAAGATATTTTCAGCTGCTCTGTTCAGTTTTTGTATGGTCACTGGCTGAACTCTTGAAAGTGAGCATCTTTTATCTCATTAGCTTGGTTCTCTTGAGGGAGCATTTTGTAGGTGCCCTTGAACTAAGTCACTAGCATCACTCTTACTGGCTGCAAGGTACTAGTATATCTTCTTATGTTCTCTATTTTAATTACCATTTATACAGCACAAAATTCAACTCATTTTCAGTTATTATCTGATATGGAACATATACACTAATCCCCAAGGCTGAGATCCTTGTACATTTTTTATCACTTCAAGACACAGCATGTCAGTGTTTTCTGATTGCCTTATTTTTAAGCTAAATTCAGCAAGAAATGTTCCCTGAAGATCTAAATTGTTCAGAAAGATATTGCTTTGTTATGACAACCAGGCATCCCTTCTCACCCACATGGTCCTGTCTCATTTCATATTATTGCTTTCTCTGCCTATGCTTCTTATTTCTGAAATATATGATAAAGCTTAATCTCTGGTATAAAAAGATCTTTAATTCTCTACTCCTCTTTCTTTTCATCAAATGCTTTGTGTGTGCCAGCACTTTCCTCTCATCCACAACAAAATAAAAGGTTGTCTCAGAAATGTAAAAAATATCGACTCCTTTAGAATAGCTGGGCTCAGTAACTGAGTCAAAAAATGACTTTCCTGGGAATGTCACTTAGAGCCATCTGTCCACAGAAGATGTTTTCGCTAGCCCAATGCCCAGAGCTGTGCACAGACATTGGGCCTGCTGACTCCGGTGGACGTTGGGCTGGGTGAGCTCAAGCACAGGCACATTCCCCAGAAAGTTGCTTGCTCACCTCCATGATCTGAGTCTCAATTTACTTGTGTCTAAAAAGGGAGGAAATGTTCCATAGTTATGCCTGCCCTTTCCATCCATCATTTGGATTTTTTGTAAAATTAGAAGGAATCTAGTTGTTTTGGGCACGTTACCTGCAAAATGGATGAGTAGCTTCAGGATTCAGTGTTATTTCTAAGCCTCAGGGAAGTTTAACGCTTGTTTATTGTACCTGTGCTGGCTTTCAAAGCAGCCATAGGTGTTTGGGTGCTGGCTGGTGCAATGACATTGTTGCAAATCTGCAGAGATTCAAAGATTTAAATCACCATAACTGAAAGAGAAGTCTAGGGACTCGTATTTTCCTTTCTTTTGAAAAAGATATCCTTAAGGCTATACAGTGAACAGAACAAACTTATCATTTCTATGTACTGAACCATGATATAGCAAGAATATCCTTAAGCTTTGAGAAATAGTTCTAGAAATGCATCACCGGATATTATATTAGAAAGCACACATTATAATATTCATTACAGTAGTAGAATGTGAACTGCATGTTATTGTAAAAGAAAATCCAATTTGCTGCCTACCGCCTTCAATTTGGTTTTGACAAGTACTCAATCTTTTGCTGTATTTTGCTTTCTACATTTATCTTCTTGGGCATGTTCTGTAATGTCTGCTTAGGGCAAAAACAATAATCTGTTCATTTAATTTACTGAAAAACCTCATGTACTCTCTTTGCTTACTAGGTACAACAATATGAAAACAAATCCCAGTTGCTAAAGATCCATTTGACAGTATGAAATAGATTCTGACTTTTTAATTTAGGCAAAAAGCTGGAGAGGTCATAGAAGGGATGCAAATTTACTGAGCTGTGCCATTTATTTATGAATGGTTGCAAGGGAGAGTGATCTGCAAAAGCCTGTACTATTTTAACAGTGATGGATGAACCTAACCGGGTATAAAAAGAAGTGGTGTTTGACCCTTGCAGAAATGCGTTGGGAACAATCAAGATTTTTTGACTTGGTTTAAAATCTGAGAACCTGAGTTCATCACAATTTCTGCAATTTTTCCTCAAAGTGGAACCTATTTCTAATTAAATTACAGTTTGCTATTTGGTAATTTTTCTCACTACTAATCATGGGAGGGGAGTGGGAAGGAGGATGGCAATAGGAACTCAACAAAATCTTAACACTTCTTTTCACTTGTGCTTGAAGTGATACTGTGTGATGAAAGAGAAACTCATCTTGCCAAAATTTGAGTTGTTTAGCTCTGAGGTGTGATTTGCTTTATATTCTTTCTCAATAATCACCTGAATTTGTTTAACAGTCTTTGTCTGGAAATCTCAAAAGAGAATGGTCTATCTTGCTCTTCAATATTGAAATTTGAAGGCTGGTAAAAAGGCATCTCTAATTTTCATTCTAGTTTTACCATAGATACAAGTGTGATATTTTGAATAAGCTCTTCAAATTCTCTATTTAAAAACACCTTCCATAGCCTGCTCCCCAAGACATGTCAGATTTTAGAAAATGAAGAGGTTTTTGCTATAGAGCCCACAGAATCAGGTAATCTGGCCGCTCTGACCTAGAAAATCTTTTTTTTTCTTTTTTTACCCCAATCCCACCATTTTTTTTTTTCCCAGAAAATAAATGAACAATTACAAGGATATTAAAGTTTGTTTTTACAGTACTGTTAAACATAATGTCATGTTCCATTGGACAGCATACACTGACGTACTTCCTGTTCCCTCACATTTAACAGGGAATAGCTGAAGGGTGCCCAAGTTTGGTTCATTATTTTTTTCTGGGATAAGCATACTAACAGCTATACCATGGCTTTATCAGCTTGTCAAGCTGTTTTTGTAGAATCAAATACTGCCAGAGCCTATTTGATACTTCTTAGACACCTTAAATTAACATTCTTGGTGGGAAAAGTAAGTCTGTTTGAAGACATGTTTTTGAAGAGTTTTGTTCCATAGCCAGAAATGTTTTTATGCTTAAGAAGCAAATACTGCGATCCCTGTCACAGGAAAGTTCCCACTGACTTCAAATATAATTTGCCTGAGCTGGCCTGCAGGATTTGACCATCTGCAAGCTAGTCTGTAAGATAACAGGCTTTTGATTTACTTGATATAAACGTCCAATCTGTTTTACGCTCTTGTGAGCATTTTAATTTTTCTCACTATGGCATTCATTCATTATGGAGATAGGTGTGATTTTACAAACTGTGGTGTCACATTCTGCAGCTCTGCTCTCAGGACATTTGCAACCAATTGCAGCTATTTTCATATGGCCTGAGCGTGCTCCTGAGGGTGACTTATAGCTGGCAAGCCCATCACTGTGATTCTGAACCCCACATCTACCTGCTGCATTATCCCACTTTCCCAGTATGATTTTTAGCATAAAAAATTTCTTCTGAGTCTCCACTTTTCATTTGTTGGTGTGTCCAAAGCTGCTTCCATTGTGAAAGACCTGAACATCTTGTGTCTGAAGCCTGGTTTGGATTATCCAGAAGAAAACAATCCAACTTTTCTGGCACATTTGCAGAATTAGGTACTGTAACATCAGTAAAAATAATGACTGATGATATCAATCATTAATCTGGGGACAGAAATTCCCAGACACTCGGTGCCATGTCTCCAGCATCTTCCCTTCACACGTGTCCTTACATGAAAGCTTTGTTGGATGTTCTGTGTGGAAAGGAGTCGGGGTAAGGGTGCCAGGCCCAAGGAATGCACACCAGTGCCCCTGCAGAAGTGCAGGATGGGAAAGGCATTTTTTTAATCCATTGATCCGAGAGCATTAAACTTTAGACGTCGGGATCTTCTGAAATTGCTCTAATATTAACATACTCTAAAAGAACATGATTTCTCCTGCTGCTTGTTTTTTTCAAGAATCTCTCTGCTTTGAAGTCTGAGTTATTTCCATTTCCTAGAAATTATCCAATCTATTACTTTTTTGAATAAAGTTCTTAATCCTCAACCAATATGGAAATGCATAAGAACTTCAAAACACACTCCTTGGTGATTTACTCTTGTCTGTCTTCATTCTGCATGAGCCTTTTAACAGTTCTCATCTCATCTGTTGACTTCCATCTCTGTTTGCTGTAATCTTTTTGCTACAGAGAGCTTCTCACAGTAATCAATGTTTCATATACAGCAATTGTGCAGGATAATTAAATAAAAACTCTATTTTAAACCAATTTAAATCAGACTTTCAGAAATGACAGTTGCTGCACTGTAAAACCAGTGAACAAACCCTTTCAAATACTTAAATCAATCCCAACTTCGTTTCATCTTTATCTTCAGAAAGCAATTCCTGCAAATGTCAATACTGCCCTGATAGATTAGGTGATGATATCTCCATATGTTTTAGTCTCAGAGATACACTGGTATCAGACCAATTAAATGAATATAATTGTTACTTTTCTACACGTCATAGATAGAAGCAGATTTCTGTCATGGTGCATGAGATAAGGCATGTGTTTGGCATGTATTTACTGCTGTAGTTAATTATTAGTATTAGCATAACTTGATTTCTCATATTTATTGTGTATTCGAGATGCATAGCAGCTACTACAGATTTTATCAGCTAACAGCCAGTGATGTCATATGGCCATACAGAGTAAATATATTCATATGATGGGGAGATTATTAATCTGCTTGGGTTTCTTTTGTTATTTGGTTTGTTATCTTGGGTATTTTCTTATTTGTTGCTGTTGATTTTTGTTGTTTTTATTCTACTATTGAGGCCCAGTTTGGAGCTGTGCTGTACCAGTGCACCAGCAGAGGTAATCTTTTTGCCATAATAAAAGACAGAGTGGAAAGAAATAATATAACAATAAGTTAGAGACACGCTAAATCACCAGCATGACAGAAACCATCTCTGCTGAATCCCATCTTTGAAGTCACATGCAATATACAAAATTGTTTCTTTATTTTTCTTGCTTGAGTCTGCTGTTAGCAGTCTATGAACATCAAATACATATTTCAGAGCACATATTCCCAAAGAGGCTTGCAATAAAGTGACTGCTAATGTATATTCCCAAATGATATTTGCTTAGATGCCACTAGTCATCTACAGTCCTGAGTATAGAAGTAAATATCACGCAATTATCAGTCTTGATGTTTGGCAATAGCAGTCATCTTATTCATGTATATAGGTTTTGTATTAGTAACAAATGCAGCCATAAACAGAGGCAGATCAGGAATCAGTAGCTGCCATTGCTGTGTATAGGCCATATAGCTGCTTGTCTAGCTCTGAGAACTCCCATGATTTGCAATCATTGAAAAATCAAAATCCAAATCACTAAAATAAGTAGAAAATACATAGCATTTGGATCATGTTCAAAAACTGCAGCTGGCAGAGATGGTTAATTGATCTGTAGGTTACTCCACAAAATACTAGTTATGCTTTCCACTGAAACACTTAGCTGAAGCTGTAATGTGCTTTTAATAAGACTCAGAGTTCTTACATCTAAAATGTCATTTCCAGATAGTATCATAATTTGCCTTTGCTTTTTGTGAGAATTGAAAACTGTCGCCAATTACGTTGTTTCTCAGGTAAAATTACAGCTGTGGTAGGGGATGGAACAGCTATTTCAGGGCCTATTCAGAATGTCTGGTGGGCTGAGCGGATCTCAGCTCGGATTGCTGCTTCCACATCTGCAGACAGTGTTGCAGGTGGACTGTATTAGAAATAACTGAGAAACCAAGAGTCACTGATGGCACAAAATTGTCCAGATAAATGAATCTGAGCATGACTAACCCAGATGGTATTGGTACAAGGGCCGGCTGTCTGTATAAGAGCAGATGAAAGCAAGAAGGTAATGGTAATTTGACTGTGCCCTGGTATGTTTAATACAAAAGGGAACACACAAAAATGGGGAAAAGGGCAAATGCCTCTCATAGGCTGACAAAAATCTGTGGCAATAAAATCAGTGCAGAGTGCATTGAAATTTAGTAAGGGTAAAGAAAGAAAGAGTTTCTATAAATACATTTGATGAAAAAACAGTCATGCTATGAATTAATGGGAAAGAGAGAAAATAGAAGCCAGAGAAGCATTAAGTGTCTATCTATCTGTCTGTGTGTCTTTCTGTCTATCAAAAAAGGTTAGCAGTGACCAGATACTTATGAGTCTAATAAGGTTTTAAGAAAGATCCAAAACAGATATATCAAGAACTAATAATATCAAACTGATTTGATTTTCTTCTTTGACAGACAGCTTGCCAGCTCTAAGAGTATACTGTACTGGAAATTTAGATAAAGCTTACTGTCCTGTCCACTGACATGTTCATAAGCAGTAAGGTGGCGGAAATGCCTCTAAGGTGTAGTGATACAGTCAATTTGGAAACTGTAATTGAACAGCAACAATTGACTATGTCTTTTTCTAGAAAGGTCTTAGGACATTTTCTATTTTAACATATTTCCCCTTTTCCTTTCTTCTGTTTTTCTTTTGACAGTGAAAAAAAAATGAAATAATTGTCGTTTAGAAATACACTTCTTTAAATTTAATATGCTTGCCAATGAGTCAAATTCTCCTTAGGTTGGAGACGCACAGCACAATGCATGAGATGTACAGAAAAATGTTCTCGTTGTTCAATATTAAGGAAGAGAGCAAGAATAAAAACATGGTTTTCCTCTGTTAGTTTGAGCAATTTTTGGAGGAAAAAAAAGTCTATTTATTACATTCCTACTTAATAAATATGATATGAATAACTTCGTTTTTCTTTATGTAGTTCTAATAAGCAGATTAGAGGAGGCCAGATCAGTGGGAAAAGTAAGTTGATGTTTGTGCTTTCAACAAAATGGGCTGAAGGGAAGCTGAAGCAAATCTGAGAGAGTCTGGAGGTGTCCTACTAATCTACATATCACCAAGAAAATAAGTTCTCATGCAGAAACTTTCCTGTTGCATGATTTGTATTAGTATTCCTGTCCAAATCCATAACTGCTGATTAATGAAGATTAACGTGCCTATGGCCACAAGTAAGCTTTTCATTTTGTTATTTTTGAGCTTCTCATCTTTGTGATTAATAATTTGTCAAAAGGCTTGAATTCCAGACTCAGAATACTAAATACATTAGTAATTAGAGCTCTGCAAAATAACATTGTAAACAGAATACCCAATTAGCTTTCATATATGCTGTAAAATACAAAGACCTTCCGTAGGAGGAGGACCAAAGTCATGCAAGACAGAGGGAAATGGAAATGCTTGTGCCTGGAGGCTGACACCTGACAGAAGAATGGGGTCTGCTTCTGCCCCCTTCCTCACCAGAGACATGGCCTATGCATAAGCATGTGGGAAAGGCATGTTGTTTGGGGAATGTAAGCCTCGTGTTTGGAGATGGGGAGCCTCCAGTCCAGAATGGAAAGAGAGAGAATGAAGACCAGGAGCTCAGAAACAAATGGGAAAGACAGCACCAATTATATTAAAGTCTGTAGGCAAGCTGGCGGAGAAGATATTTGCTACTTCCAGTCCCAAATTATGCACTGAATTCCCATGCTCTCTCACGTTAAAGGAATGAGCTGTTAAAGAAACAGACATTTAAATAATGTATAGCACAGTACATCTTGGAGAACAATTTTTTTTAGTGGGACTGGCAAGGATGGTTTAAGTCAATAGGGAGTTCAAAGAACAAAGCTTCCTTTCAGTCTATGCTAAGGATAAGATTGGGTGTTAGGAAGAAATAGCATCTCTCTCAGATAAAATGAGAGAGTGCTTACTTTGTACACATGATTCACAGCCAGGATGATCTGCTCCACAAAGATGATAAGCCTTACAATAGTAGTTTGTGACTCAAACTTACATTTTCTCCCATTGTCAGGGGAATAGCACTGTGTGGTGTTTGAGACAAATCCAATTGATTCAGAATTTTTGAATATTCTGAAAATCATAATCATTCATTTCAGCATAGAATGGCCATCAGCGATATCAAATTCTTTTTCCTTGGTGGCATGAAGTGATAATTCTTAGAATCCCATCTTGTGTGTTGCACAGGCCAGCGATCATAAATAACAGCTAGAGACCATCATCATAAACCGCCTTGGCTGCTGAGATGGAAACAAGAGTTTTAAATGTGAACGGTTGATTAGTTCTAAATTGGTGCTATTAAGCTGTTCTTTACATTTTGGGACTTCCTTTTTTATTCAAGAAAGTACAAAAGTTGTGCTCTTACAGTCACATTATAAATTTAGAAAAATCTGTGGAAAGAAAATGGAAATGCTTTTCCCTGAAGCCAATCTATGAATATCTAACTCACTGAAAATTCTGAGGGAATGCACTCATTATTGTCACTAATGTTATTATTGGGAAATTTGTTACAAATTCTCTCACTAAAATGCGATTTTTGCTATTTGTGTCATCCAATAGAATTGTGAGTTTTGAATGAAAATAAATTCACTAGTGGTAATTTATTTTTAAAAAGGCATCTTGGGAACAATTGTGTTCTATCAAGATTTCTAAACCAATGTTAGCATCCACTGCTACTTAGGGAAACTAAGTATTTTTCAAAGTTTTTATTAACCAAATAGTTGTGAAACTTTTACAAAAAAAGTCATAGAGCCAGTGTAACTGGAATGCTGTTATAACTGTTTGCTAACAATTGCTGAATAACTGTTCCTGCTCTTATTTTCATTTATTAATTATGTGTTTGTGAAGAAAGATGTACATTTGTTTTATTCTTTTAAAGTGGTAATTGTTTCATAGTCACCCAGTCAACACCATTTCTATGGCCTCTGGAAATGTCCAAGATAAACAAACACTGCTTAAATGTTAGCTGCTGCTTCTGGCGCTCCTCTACTTCAGAGGCAAGCTCTCAGCCAGGATGTATGCTAATTAAGGAGGAACATTAGTTATTATTTTAAGACGGAATGGACAGCTGATACTGACAGAACCTCCTTTGGACTTCAGCTAAATAAGCAGTTCTGCCTGTATGACATTTTTTTCTTTCTTTTTTTTTTTAACTTGTTTTATTTTTCAATGAAAGAAATCACAGCTGATGTTTGATATCTTGGTCAGTATTTGTCTGAGTAATTGTCACATTCAGGGTAGATTGGACATTTTACTTAACTACCTTCACTGCAGAAAAAAAAATAGATGCTGATCTGGATCCATGCAGTGAATATCTTTTGCTTGGACTTCTCCAGAGAGCTAACACATGTCTTTCCCTGATTTTTGCAGAAGATCCTGCAGTGCTGGTTATTTTCCCAGTCTCTAGGGAAGCAACTGCAATGTGCCAGCACACTGTGAGTTTCAAAGCTGGCATGGAGTGCCTGCCCTCCTGCTGAGAGGCCTTCATAAAAATAAGGTGACCTCAGTAAAATTACCCAGCAGGCCTTGGTAAAAATGAGCAGAGGAGACCAACTGTTAATATGATGATGTCAAGCACGTTTTTCTACAGTAATGTAGTTGCTAGTGCTGCAATCAAGGAAAAAAAGCAAGGAAATCTGGGAGAAAAGCTGCTTTTTCCATTTACTTCAACATTATGCCTAGACTAGAAAAATAAAAGCAAGCAAAATTAGTTTATTTAACCCTTGCAAATGCCTGTATATAACTGAAAAACTTGATGTTTCTTTCAGGGTTTTGATCTTAGCCCAACATTCTGGCAGTGCGGCCACTGCTGTAAGCAGGCTTTGGACACTGTGCAAACATGAATTCATGCAGTTCTGGTTGCAGGTTGCCCAGATTTCATAGCAAAAAAATGAAGAGATATTATGGAAGGGAGCAAGATTCCTAGGCCACTCCAAAAGTAATGCCTCCTATTTATTTCCATGGAAACTACAACAGATACAAAGAACATAATAATACTAGTTAATAGAGCAAATTCTCAGCTAGAAGACACTACTTTTCAACGTAGTCACCACCATCAGATGTGCATTTTTACCAGCAACGAACAAGAGCTTGCATGCTGCACCCATAAAAATCTTCACCAGTGGAGGTGACCCACTGTCACCACGGCTCCTCACTGGAAACACACCACCTACCTCCTCACTGTGCTCACATCCTCTGTTTGGTCTCCATAATCATTCAGCAGTCACCAGCAAATGTGAGTGGGAGCTACTGATGATATAGAGATAGATGGGCATTTGGCCTATTGCTTTCCTGGCTTTGCCTTAGACTCTGAACAGGACGTACAATCGCAGGCATACTGAAAAAAGGACTCAAGTGGCCTTCAGGCTGTTATCTCTAAATCCTTAGGTGCGTTGTGAAAATTAACCCTAAAAACTTCTCGAGAGTTATCTGTTTTTATTATGGGATCTCACTTTTATGGGAAATTGATTTATAATTAGAGAACTGAGAAGAAGTTTGAAAATCTTAACAAACATACCGAATAAAAGAATTCGAGGCAAATCTAGGTATAACGAGCACAACTATCAACTGTTTGTGCTTTGCATATGCAATTTGACTGTGGTATGTGATAGAAATACAGATGGGTGGGTGAATAGATATTTTCCTAGGCAGCTAGGAATAAACAATGATTTATCAATAAATTCTCAACAGTTGTATCTTGTTCATCTAAAGCATCATCACTTTGAGAAAGCTGAACAAATAAAATGCTTTTAACTTTGGAATAATTCAGCATTTTCAGTTCTCTCATGTATCAAAACTTTACAAAAGAGTGGAGTTTTTTTGCGTATGATTAACAGTGTATTAATAAATTAAAATTCTCACCCTACCCTTGCCCACCATGAAATGTCATTTTCTTTTGGTGTGTGTGTAAAGACTATATTAAGACTTGGAACTACATAATTGAAACTTTCTACTGCATTTAAATTTCTCTTTAATCTCCAAAATAAAACACACATGAATGGTTGCCTAACTAAATCATCTAAAATGTCGCAAAGCTAATTATAGTTAATTACAAATTGAGGATATCGCTCACATTTAAAACTAAAATTTTGTGACATCAGTATGGTAAATTGCAAATATTTGAGTGTGAAGACAATCTTTATAAAATCAAGTCATCTCAATGACAGGTTATTAATTTTTTTTAATTTTGGTATAGAGAGTATAACCTTATCAGAAATTGTTGTTTGAAGTGCAGTTTCTTGTGGATAAGGTTGACTTAACCTGTAAGGAACTCCACAGATCAGCAATGTGGGTAAGACATTTTCTACTCAGATGGCCTGAAGACTAGTCTACAATTTTCCATTCTTCAGGATATTTTCGTGTTTCATAGCCTGTTAGGAAAATCTTTTAGGAAAATATTTTTTGACTGGTTTTGTGCCTCCTTGGAATTCGTCACTGCCCAAAACAAATTGTTGTTTGTATTGATCACAGAAAAAAATCGTGTTAGAATTAATGATACGCTGAAGAGCTATGCTCTGTTCCTTCAAAAGCTGCAGTCAGGAAAAAAAGTATTTTTATTAAAAAATGTTCCATCTCATGCAGTTATTTTTTAAAAAATTATGGAATCAGACAAAAAATGCTTAAATAAAATGTCATTATGAAGATAAAGTTTCGTTTCAAAATGGCTAGAATATGAATCAAATGGATACTTAAGTAACTTTAAAGTGCATTAGATTTAGATGAAATGTTCTGTCACTGCTAAACTTTAATGTCTTGTTTAAAGAAATGTTAACTTACATTTTTCACAGTGATCTATTGTTGAGTAGATACGGATACAACGTGTTGGAAACCAAATGGAAAAGAATTGAGGAAAAAGAAAACTATTACACCTTTATATTTACCAAGAAAATTTTTGCTGATGTTTTGAATTCCAAAGATTATTTGAAGTGAATGTGCACATGGTTGATGTTAACATATTTTCTGCTTTATTGTCAAGATGTAATGGTTTTATTTATTGGTGTTTTTTTTAATCAAACATATCAAATGATTATTCAGTAGCATTTCAGCTACAGGATACATTTTCAGCATTGAATTTGGATATTGCTACAAAGCATTGTAAAATATTTTGCATTTGAACCAAAATTAATTTGATCTAATAACAAAATACAGATTCAGCTATTCCGGAATATTTAGTCAATTTCTGTATTTCAACATATGTATCAGTGATCTAGTAAATGTGACTAGTTTTACTGCTGCTGTATTTAGTTATTTAAAGTAGAAAGTACAAGAGTAACTTCAGGAGGCATTTGTAAGACTTGGTGACTGTAGGATAAAATGGTACGTGAAATTTGGTGTGAAGAATGGTCCAGTGACACAGAAGAAGAAAACTACTTGAGCTCAGCATGAAATCTTCAATTGTCATGAGCAAGATCTGGCTTCTGTTATAGATAGTATTGGTGAAAAGTATCAGCTTGGTGTTTGGTGAGATTCCAAAACAAATCACGTATGAATTACTAAGGAAGGGAGAAATAAAACATGCTATTATATCTCTCTGTAAATACAATCTTCATCCCCACCATGAATGCCGCAGTTTTCTTTGTTGTCTCACCCATCTCACAGAGGATACATTAGAATTGAGAAGGTTTAAAGAAAGGAAATAAGAGTGGTTTGTATATATGGATGGCTAAGTGGACTGGGACTTCTCATTGGAAAGAAGACAGTTGGGAAAAGGAAGCTAAACTTTTTGTTACTTTGTTAAATACAAATATTTTTAATGTGATATTTGAAAGTCCTTTATTTTCTTGTCCTTTTGACTGTTTCTGTGTTCTTTATGGCTTCACATAGGGTAAATGTAATCTACCTTGAGAACTTCATGTCGTCATAATGGTCCAGGTTCGTCTTCAGTAGAAATCTTCAGTCAAAATCCCAGTGGGATTAGATTCAGGCTATGTAAATACAGTCCTTTGAGACAAGGAAATTCATCTAAAGAGTTAAATCCTGTTCATCACAGTCAATATTGCTGTTTGCTTCAGAGGCATTTCTTATTTGAATAAGAGCATTATCCATAATTAGCAATTCCTTACAAAGCTTGCATCAATGGAGGTTCTCCATTCTTGTCTCTTGGAGGCAAAGGAAAGAATGAAAAGAGAGGAAAAAAAATTACAATAGATGCTCTTATCAGCTGGTTTAATCAGGTAAGCACTTTTCACTCTGTTTCCTTGGAAAAGAAAAACCTCACTTTTTTTAATCTTCTGACCTTGAAAGGCAGAGAACCTGGCCTGTTGTGTGACAGGCTCAAAGGATAACCTTCTCTTCATTTTCTGAGTGAAAGGATACATGTATCTGCCAAGGGAAAATCAAAGCTATTTTTTTTTAAGAGTGGGCAGGCTGGTGGGAAGTACATGGTAATATGGAAGAGCTTTGGTAGTATCTATGAGAGGTTGTAGTGCTCATTTAAGTGACATAGAAGGGAGCCCAGAATATACCCTATTCTATTCCCTGAGTACCTACAAAATGGTATGAATCTACTGTTCCTTCTTCCAATCTTCAGCTAAGAGATTTTACCTTTTGTGTAACGAAAAGGTGCATGTAAAAATGCACTCAAAATAAGCTTTATAAACTTAATATGCAGGCTGGATAAATATACCTAGAAGAATGTTTTAGGTTTTAAAGATAAAATTACTGTGAAATTTAAAAATTATGACAAAAATTTGCTCTGGAGGCTGTGTAGCAGTAGGGGGGAAGCTATTGCACTCTGAAAAAAACTTCCAGTACCCAAATCTATTGTTTGGTTATTTGGAAGAGAATAGTTTATAGAAAATTGGAAGGAGAAAATTTCAAATAAATCCTTTTCTTTGTCCTTCAAGCTATACTGAAATATCAAATTACATTTTGACCTTATCTACTTGCATTCATTTTGTTTTACTTTTGTGTGTAATTGAGGTGATAACCTCAGCTCTAAATGCCCCATGCATTTCCATCTTTTCCATTTCCTCTCTCTCTTTCCATACCTTGGTTACAGAAGGTTTGTGTGGTAGAGTGTAATTCTAATTCCACTGACCTCAGAGTTAGGATAGCTGTGCAACTTTATAGTATTTTCCTTGCTGCAAATAAATGCTGCTTGGAAAGCTCCCTCCATAATTCAACATTATAGAAGTAACAATGTTTAAATCGCAGAGTATTTTGCAAGGATTTATGATCTACTTGACAGTTTGACTCTTGGGAAGCATAAGTGAAGGGGACAAGAAAGTAGAAATGTACCTAGGGAGAGGTTGGAAGAAGTACTAGAAACAAAAAGACAAGGAATATTGCCATTGTTGATACAACAGGGAAAACAAGATGGTCTGAATACTGCCTTAGCTACTAAAACATTTGCTTTAAATATTATCTGGAGAAGCAAATTATTTTTAATAGCTACAGCTGACTCAAAATGATGTTCTGTGCCCAAAGTAGTTTCCTTTAATGTTTGTAGCTTTTAAACCCTTAGAGTCTGTTGTAATCATTAATTCTGTCTTTCTGTCTGTTACAGGATAAGTAGTTTGGGGATCAATTTTACAGCATCAAGCTAGAAATTAAGCAAAAATTTCCAGTTGTGAAAAATCTATCCCATTTGGTAAAATATTCTAAAAATCACAAACCTTCACAGTTAAAAATGCATACTTTTTCTACATGGAACTTTTGCTTCCAGACTTTCTCTAAGAAATTAATCAAAATATCATGAAAGTAGATTATGATAATTCCCTATACTTACATTCCCTACATATAAATAAATATATTTTGGGAAATGAATTTAAGCTACTTCATTCTTCCTTCTTTCAAAATACCTTAACATAAAGTAAGGCTGAAATAGACATATATTCGCAGAAGAAATTCTAAGAGTATCAACACAAATCAATTTGCTTGGAAAAGGCTTTCCTCTTTTGTGTATTACTTTTTAAAATGGCAAGCAAACCAGGAAAATGAGTTGATTTTATTGGCTTCACACAAAATGTAAGATTCTTCTTTTCATCATATAGTAGTAATTCATTGATGTTGCTCCAGCTTATGTTTAGGAAATGAAGACTTTATTTGGAGTTGTGCTTGTTTAGTTGAACAGAAGTATCACTGATCATCAGAGAATAGCTTTAAATGGAATCCAGCTTGCAGCTCAAAAATGGAGCTTGAAACAATTAAGCTAGAATTATATTTACGGAATTAAAAAAAAAAAGAAAACACGGGAAGAAACAAATAATGATTGTTGGATGGAGTTCATTGATTCCCAGTTGTAGTCTTCACATTATTTGAAAATCTTTTAAGTTGTTCCGAAATCAGCCTTCCTGTAACTTAATGGGAAAGCACAATGCACATGTATTAATTCTGTCTCACAGAATAAGACTTAGAAACCTACTTGTGAAAGCCTATAGCCTTTTCTCTGTTTTAAATGCTATTTCTTCCAGACTAAGTCAATTTGTATTTTTTACCCTGAAAAGTTCTTTCCATGGCTGAATGAAAAAACAGTTGTGGAGAAATTAGATAAGTCATTGTTCCACACCAGAGTAATTTTCTCTCTCTCTTTGTCCTTGCTGGTGCTGAGTTTTGGGTTCTTTTTTTTTTTTTTTTTTTTTTTTCCCTTCCCAAGTCTCTCAAGGTTTTTCAATTACTTTGAGGTCAAAACTTTGGATCATGAAGTGAAAAGCGTGGCAATGTATTGCTGCAAATGTCACCGCTGGGTAAACATGTGGTCTTTCTGTTACCACTAACTGACAGCTGGTGTGACAGTGTTTTCTATTTATATTTCTTAGAAAACTTGCTTTGCAAAATATTTTTTCTTTTCTATGAAAAACATTTCAAGCTTAATGTGACCACTTGGATGTTTTCTGGCCTCTGTCCTTGGAACACCTCCTACATCAGGCTTTGTTTAGAAGCCAGAAATTCATGGAATTTTGTCAGTGCAATGGCTTCAGCTGCTAATTTTCAAAGACACAGTCTTCAACTTTCCTTTTGGATCCTTTTCAAATTAACTGAAACTTTTGTGAATTAGTCTACTAGTCACAACAGAGGTTTTATGGTGGATATCAGACCTTACTATATGAGAACTATATTTTGAGAATTTGCTATTTGAAATTGAAATTACTTAATTCCTTACCTCTTTATCATACAACCAGCACTTTCCAAGTTGAAGTCATCCCTGTGTAGGCTGCGTGGTATCCTTCTGAGAAAAAGGGACATTTTAGAAAGACAGCCATCAGAGCTGACTGAGGAGGTGATAGAAAATCAGTGCTTCATACTTTTCTGGAAGTAGGGAGACAAGATGGAGATATTCCCTGGACTGTAAGGTCCTCTAACACTTAGTTTCAATTCCACCAAGTAGTTGAGTGTATAGTAGATAAGCACTTGTATTTTTGTAGGGATGCACCCACTACCTGTCTCTTTAATGTATGCACACATGATCATACTCTCTCATACACATATTCATTCATAAATGCTCCTCTAATATTTATGGGAACAAAACCAATGTTCCCAGAAGGCTGTAAGTAGTAAGAGGAAGGACGGGTAGCAGAATATTTGCTTAGGTTTATTCAGAAATGAAGAGCCTCACAGATTTGACCGAGTAACTGTTACCACATCAAGAAACACTGATCTCTTACAGGGGAGAACAGAGAGAACTGAAACATTTCAATGACAGATTAGATGAGGTACCCTTGGCTCAGTCTTGTTGGGGATAAATACCTTCTCTAGAATCCTACTTTTGTTTGCTCAAGTTATATACACTTGCAAATAATTTTGGTAGCTAATTGTTTTCTCCTTATGGGATCACTGCTAATTTAAGAAGTTTCCTATGTCCCACATAAAATTACCGTTTTGAATGACTCATTTGAAACATTTTCAGGGAACATTTTATTTGATCACCAAATGTCTAGTCTCCAGAAGGTTTATAAATCTCTGTGAGGCTCTCAGTCTTTTCAGAGGTATAATTGCAGATGAGCCCATCTGTTCTCTTTTCATCTTTGTCTTCCGTGTTTATCTACCTTTCTGATGTTTGTTCAGATATTTCTGATGTTTTGGTGTGTGGATGGCAGAGAAGCTTAGCAGCTGCTGAAAAGATGCTGGTGCTTGATATTGTCAGATCTGAAGAAAACAGTAGATTTTGAAACTTGACAAATATCTTGCAATAAATACATGAATGGCTTCAAATTCAGAGTTTGTGAACAAAAATGGTGAAACACTATAAACCCAATCTAATTCATAGGGCTAAATTCCTATACCATTTCCTGCAAGGGTAATATATGTTTTTCAAAACATCTTCATATTATGCATGACTCTTGGACATAAGCAGTAGTACTCTTTTTTTTCACTTGAAAACCAGCAGAAAACTAGAGGACAAATTCTTGACAAAATTCTCTTTTTACTTATGGTTTTCTGTATTTGAGAACATAAAAAGGCAGTTTCCCTTGCTCTTCTTCAGTGTTCTGACATTAGGGCACCTCCCATGTTTTGTTACAATATAAGTATGATTCCTATTTTACGGACTATGACATGATGTATAGAGATTAATCTCCTTGCTCAGTAACATTAGAGCTAAATGGCCTTTGTAAGACCACAATAAGAGTTTGTGTCAGGGTATTTTCCTGAGTGTAAGGATAACATCTTTGGCAAATGTTAGGCTTGTTTTACATTATTAGGGTCTAAAAGTCCTGGACTCTTTTTTTATGAGGAATGTTGACAGCTGCCTTCCTGAGGTGGCAGTTTGTTAGCTATTAAATACGTACTATTTATTAATCATTCATATTTGTAACTATTCATGATGCAGTTTGGGAATCTTCAATCCCTATCGCTGGAAGGGTGTTCTGTGAAAAGCAGTTCTATTTGCCCTCTAATTATCCACTCAAGGGCTGACTTTGGAACTGAAGTACAAGACTTGAGTTATCTCTTATTTGATCCAGAAATATGTTTGTGTTCTCATGGAGTTACTGACCAAATCTTGCCAGTCAGTCTGCTCTGCATTGCAAGGCACTGGCAGACATGCTGCAGGGCGTTACTGCATCAAGTGAACTAATCTGTGTAGCTCCCTGCTTCCTTTAGGGCTACAGCTCTTACAGCACAGTTGATTGGAATCCACAGTCCTCTGAAGTGCACTTATCACCATGGTCTGCCAACAGTCCTCAGCATCTTAAAGTATTCCTTTGCCATTGCTTTTACTACCTATAATCCTTTACAGGTGGAGAATTGAAATCTGATGGTCTATTCATTTCTCTTACCATGGATTACCCTTTTCTGTCCCAGATTGCTGCTCTCCTGGTACCTGGAGAACTTTGTTCTTGGGGTTCTGCTTCCACTCAGTGTGTGGTTCTGCAATTTGGTACATAGAAATATATAATATAAAATCAGATGAATTATAACACTAAAAAGAAACCTTTACAAGGTGTAAAGGAGTGACTGAAATACTAGAATTGCAAACCTAATTTCATAAGGATTTTCCTTTTTCATGAACAGTTTTCTATTAAGGCACAGTATCACTGTACCATGCAGCATTTAACTTTTCACTAATTGCTACTAATGACATGTAACTGCACCAGTAGTTTTTTTTTTTAATAATAGATTGAGTGATAGTTGTAACATAATTCCCAAACACAGTTATCTCCCACTTCTTTATCAAGGAAAGATGATAAAATGCATGTGATGTTTTTAACTGATGACCTTTTCATTTTTAGGGTTGGCTTATTAGCTGAAGCCAATGTTGCTGAGTGTAATACATTAGATTGATTTCTGCTTTATAAAGATATTTGTCATACTTTATAGAGTGCTTGCTTCATTCATAGTCTGCTATTCTCCTCTCTAACAATGACTTTATGAATTCTCTGTTTGTTAGAAACCAAATTGAGGCTTTTACATGCATTTTATGTTGTTGGGACACAAGATAAGGAATATCAATTAATTTGACAAGGCCTCCTGTCATGTGATAGAGTAAAAATTAGATAACAGATAGTCTCTTTCTACTGGAATGAGAGATTATAGGAAATTATTATCAATGTGCAAAGAGGATATCTAAAATAATAGGACCTCAATTGCTTCTATAATACATCACTGATTACAGATAAAATCTAAATGTTTATCTTTCTCTCTGAGAAAGTTAAATGGACTTAGAAAGTGATTGGAATTAGACTGAAATGTAGATATATATTTTTTACAGTCAACAAAAGACTTTAAGATACTCTTTTAAAAAATCACTATTTTTTCCATTAAAATGATTCATTCTACTTTAACAGATAATAGAGATGTCATTTCATTGACATCTTCTACATTTCTGCATAATGAAAATCCGACTGCAGTTTCAGCCTCCTGAAAGCTGGCCTAATGGACACCATTTGATTTAATGGGCCCTGAAACTGTCAGCTGCAGACCCTTGCAATTTGGAAAGCTGCAGAAGAGTAGAACGGGATATGGAATAAAAAGCACAATTTTTCGATACAAAATCTTGGGGTTTGTCAATTTGTCAAAGTTAAGAAGTTACCTTGCAGAATTTGTGGCTGTCAGTTCTAGTGCTCTCCACTGGAGGACAGCCTGTCATAACACCGCGCTCCCCAAACTGGAAGCAAAGCTGGAAGGAATCCGTCCTAATATTCCCCCCAGGGAGGAGAAGACAATGTTACCATTCCTAAAAGAATGCTCTGAAATGTGGGCCAGAAACATTATAGGCCTATCTGGGGTTTTCCATGAAGTCAAAACAAATGCTTTCTCCAGCTTTATTTTTTTTTCTATGATACTTGGAGATGGAAAATATCAGTAAAAATAAGAGTCTGTGCACAAAGTCCAGGAGGGTAAAACATCTGTGCAGGTTTTGGACGGATTTATTCAGAGGTTGTTGAGTTGGATGATCAGTAGAGTACTGAGATGTAAAAGTTCTTTTTTGCTGGGACTTCAAGGATACCCGAGAGAACTGAGAAGGAACTGGACAGAGATGTGACTAAATGCATTGCATGAAATCTGTTGTGCCTTCCTCAGGGTCCTGGTTCAGCCCTGACCTGTAAGAAAGACATTCACTTGGCTTTATGAGTTCAGGTAGATTCCAAGCATATCACAGTTTACTGCCTTGTGGTGCACACTTCTGTCATCACCTGAACCGTAGTTCCCCATACAGAATCCAGTCAGTCACTGTCCCAGTCCCGCAGAACAGAATCTTCTTTCCAGATTGTTGAGACACCATGTCTTCCAATTCTTTTCTGATTTTTTTTTTTTTTTTTTTTTTTTTTTGTAAAGAATAACTTTCAGTGTGCCTGGCTGTATCTTCTAGCAGTTATATTCATCAAACAACTTGCTTTAGCCTACTGTTTACTCAGCTTCTGCAGTCATTTTCTGAGAACTCATGCTCAAATTCAGAACGCATCTTAGGGGTGTGTTCAGCACTGCATCCTCAATAGATTAAAGACGGTATAATGGCTGGATTAGTTGGATTTTAGAGATCAGAATACTTGAGTTCAAATCTTAATGCAGATTTCCTCTCTGACCTTGAATAAATCACACATAATCTCAGGCTCCATTTCCTTGCCTGCAAGATGGAGGTGACTAGTGCTTTCCACTTGACAGGCTAGAACTGTAAAGACTGTGAGGTATTTCTGTAATGAAACCCATGAGTATACGTATACTCACACCTATTCACAGCCTAATGAACAAGGAGATGCAGATGGAGTCTGCTTTCTCTGTCAGCTGTGCAGATATAGGTTTAGAAGCAACATAATAGAATTGTCTTTGTAAACACCCATCCAAGTATCCCAGAACGTATTCACTCTCTTTTACACTGACAGGTAAAGATAAAATCTTAGTGCTCCTTGTGCAGACTAGGCAAGTTTTCATAATATATTTTATGTAAGAAGCATTCGTCAAATCTGGGCTAAAAATTGAATTATGAATCAAATGCATGATAAGTAAGGGGGAGAGGTCCAGCAAATGAGCTTTCAGGAGTTAAAGTTCAAATTTGGTAATTTAAGCTAAATGCTTGAGTGGTTTCATTTTATCCTACTTCTATAAACAGGGATTTATTGTTCTTTCCTTGCTTCTCCTTGTCAATGACAAGTAAAGAGTTGAAAGATTAAAATTTATCTTTAAGAGCCTCAATTCAGTAGAAAATTACACTTCAAGGCAATGAGAGACCACTAAATTCTAAAGTCACGTGTTTTTTTATTCTACTATTATTCAGTATTACACACACAGAAATTGTATGTTTGGGCTGGAGGAAAGCAATCCTAAAATGAAAAGTAATAACTTAAAGGAAAAAAAAAAGGTTGTCTAGTAGTTGAAAGGATGTCATTTTCTGCTTTGGATTTTTTATTAATATGGTCAAATTTCATAATACATACTGTCTTGACAGCACGTTCTTTAGGTTCTCAGAAATTGCGGTGGCTTACCAACACCATTTTTTATCAGTATGTCCCAGCTTCACAAAATGCACGTGGCTAAGTACAGGATGACATGGACACTTGCTGTAAAATACTGATTTTTGTCTCATCTTAGAACAACTTGACTCTATAATCTGGCATGCTGGATGTTCCCTAGCCCTGTGACAGAGGGAAGAATTTTGGGGGTGCTGCAAAGCTTCTGTTTATTGAATTTAGAGATTTATGAGACTACATTTTCTTCCTTCACCATTATTATAAAAGCTTATAAAGTTAAAAAGACATGAAAAGCGTCTATGATCTCTGTTGTTCCACAGATACATTAGCATTCAGTACAGTTCATCATCCCCCAGAATGTTCAAGTAATGTGTAAGATGTTTCTCAAAAGGGGATACATTTTTTTATTCTATCATTTTCATGTGTTGCTAGATATGCAGCGAGGAAGAGTGCTTTCTGAACTACTGAACTGAATCACAAAAAATTTTACTGCTCCTCTCAAAATATAATTAAAATGACATTGAATTTCTTTTTCAGATTGATTCTTCCAATGAATTATGATCTTTTTTAATTGGCTTGGGTTTTGGCTGCCTTATAATATACAGAGGAGGTTGTTATCAAGAAGTGTGAGAGAAGTATTTGTATTTTTGACAATCAGTGGTGCTAAAAGCCTTTGTTAGTCATAAGAGCAATTTTATCAGTTGACATCAAAAGCCAAAATCCATTTGCCTTATTTGCATGAGCAGTCCATTTTTGAAGTTAGTATGAATGTTGCTATGAAAATGCAAGCACAGTCTTGCCTGCAGGTCAAGCAAGTGAAGAAATAATACCTCAGTAGACATATATACAAAACGTCCTATTTTAGAAAATTTTGCTATGTAGAAATGTTAATCTTCCACACCATTACTGCAACAATTACCCTACAGTATGACCACCAGAAAAAGGCCATGATGGAGGTCACCAATTTTGAGTCAGAGGTAATCAGTATCTGTAGCTGTGCCAAAAACCAGTCCAAGGTAGATTCAGTCTCAAGAGACAAGATAATCTACAGGGTTTCCCTTTGTCTCTGTCAATTCAAGCATTTGTGTTTGTGACTATATATTGCTATGTGATTCAATCTTATTCTATACATATATGTCCCCATACATGGGTTTCATAATGAAACATCTTAAATTTATGGAGAAAAATTCATGGTGCTTCTTCTTCGTCTAGAATTGACAGAAATCTCACAGTGTTACCCACAAAAATGCAGTAAAATCCTGTTGTCAGTGAAGACAATTAAAAAAATCATATTTATTTCAGGAGAAGCAGATCTGGTTTACAAAACTGTTTAATAGTTCTGAAGATTACTGGGTGTCTTTCTAGCTTCCAGTTTCTGTTCTCAATTCTATTAAGACTAATTTATATTATTATTTTAAGAAAATCTGTAATATAAACATAGATTAAGATTATAGATCAGTTTGATATCTTTATTTTGTATTAATCTTTGGAAAACATGATTTTATCTGA
Organism: Numida meleagris; assembly: GCF_002078875.1. NCBI lineage: Eukaryota > Metazoa > Chordata > Aves > Galliformes > Numididae > Numida > Numida meleagris. The sequence continues at coordinate 13,750,341 of NC_034412.1, forward strand.
TTATCTAGTACTTCCTAAAATCTGAATCAGTTTTACCCAAAGATAGGCACGTTTTAGATGTTAGCTGCCTAGTTGCTCTACTTGCTTACACAAGCAGTCTATAAAATTTGTCATTTTCTGTTCATTTTTCATGCAGTGATGTCTGAATACACTCAGTGTTGAAAGCTGTGAGTCTTTCAAAAAAAATAAAGCTAAGTTCTAAATCTGTAGTTAGACAGCTGTGCAAACTATTCTGAACTTCTTTTATCGTCACCCAAAAAAATATTTGCATAACTCTTTGCAAGAAAACTTAGCAGAAGTGTTAGGGTATGTCCAATTCTTCTTGTTCCCAGAACGAGCATGGAGAACGCATTTCTAGACATACAGTGCATGCACAGAAACAAAAAGATATCAACATGTGGATTAGTTATGTTAATTTCGAAATTGTAGCAAAGCATTTACTTGAATCACTGTAGGAGAATGCAAGTGACATACCAAATGGAATTTAAAAACAAAAACAAAAACAAAAACAGAGCTTGGAATGCTGATTCAGCTTCTTGGTACTTTACAGTATGCTTAAAGATTACTGAATAAAATAGGCACTAATTAGATTATACATGTGCTGCTCATTGATTAAACTTTATTTGAGTCAGTGTTCTGCAATGATTTTCTCACCTCACTTGTCATATTGGCATCAGTATTAACCGTGCTGTGTGAAAAAACATATACTTTTTCTTTCTTAACCTGATTATTGGAAGCCATGCCTGTTGACATTTCATATCATGGAAGGAGGTAGCTACATGCATCTGTATTTTTTCAACCTTTATTTGTTTATGAAAACCACTGCGTTTTTTATTTGAATTATTTGGATCAACTTTCCAATATAGGAAATGTCAAAACGAAGACCTGGTCATATTAAAGGGAATATTTTGTTTCATTTCCCAGACATCTGTTGTGACCTGGACAGATATGTAACTGTGAGGGAAAAAATTTCATATTTTTAACAAATACATTTTTTCTACACCTTGCAACCAAACAATAGCAGACATTTCTTCCAACATGAAAAACTTCATCTCCAGCTCAATAGATATTCTTAGAATGCTCTGCATCACAGAGTTACTTGCTAGTACATTCCCAAAGCATTGAAAATCCATCATTTAAATGTTGGATGTTTTATATGTTGGTGCTCTTTAAAAAAACTGCCACAACTATCAGAAGAAATTGACAGGAGTGATGCTAATGAGTTGTGAGGAATTTCTGGAAGGTCCTCATAGGCTACTGGAAACTGAAAATGAAGGGAAATGTGGTCTTCTGAGCATTTTTGTTTTACTCTGCCCCATTAGGGATGCTGTCTTCTACAATAATAAGAAAACTTCCCTAGAAATCCATTTTCTAGATTTTTTATAGTAAGAAGTGTTTTTCTACTTCTTTTTAAAAGCCAAGCTTTTCTACCACCCTGGATAAACTGATGGGTTGGTCTTCGGGGCATGAACCTGGAGCTGTGATTTGTTTCTGATGAGTGCTTTTCTTAACCTACAGGACTGTATTTTTATTTTGATTTTTGGTATCTTCACCCATTTACTGTTTTTTTCATATACTTCAGTGCATGAAGTCAGTGAAAAACAAAGAAATGCTGGAAATGTTACTAATGTTGTCAATGTCTCTTTGGAGAATTATATAGGTATAGCTTTTAATTTTAATGCAGTATTTCTGCTGAATGTCATATTGCCTGACTTACTCCAGATAAGTCTGCAAAAGTATGACAGATTTAGACAAATATTCTTCTCATCCAGGCCAAGTGGCTGAGAACAATGCAAGTGGCACTGATAGATCTAAAACCCCCGGACACGTTACCTCTGCAAATGAAAGTGACATACAAGTGCAGCTACCTAGTAGCAGCTGTTGAAATGAAAACAACCTGTGCCAAACTGCAAATCAGAAAAGGCAGATCTTACTTTAAGATCTGTGCAAGATAAACTGATATGTGGTCTGAGACATATATTCTGCTTTGTAGTATGTAGTGATACATCATAGATTTGATGAAGGGTTTTGCACTGAATTGGAACCACCTTACGAAGATTGATTGTATTCTTTCATCCCAAAGTGTTTGATTACCTTTCAAGGGCTCATCTTTGACATCATTCTCATATATGCACAGCAGACGTTTGACTATCTTGCCTCTAGTAATAGTCCTGAAGAGGAAAGCAACAAATAGTGCAGAACTATAAAAGCAAGAGAGGAATTGTATTTGCCTTCCTCTTCATTCCAAAATGGTTGCGGAACCTTGCCATTTGAAGCATTCCTATACAATGTTTAATTTTAATGTTCACAGACTAAATTTGAATGTCTCTACCAAACTAGTACAAGATGCTTGTTTTGAGGGTAAGCTTCTTCCAGAAAAAAATAAATGCTTGAGACTGTGGGATGCAGAGCACACATGAACCAAGTAACTGTGTTGCCTGAGAGCAAAGCCTGGTTTCACTGCCTATGGGAACATCTAAACTAGATGAATGCACTATCTCAACTCGTGGTGTAACTGATAGCATAGAAGATATGATTTTTCAGTCATGTTAAATGCTTTTAGCTTGCGTGGAAAAGGGGATATAGTTCATTAAATACGTAGCACATGTACAGCTGCAGTGCAGACTTGTGTGCTTGCATGTTCTTTCACCTTCTTTTTCATGCACATGAATGAAAGTCTGCAGGAGATAATCCAAAAGCTTGTATGACCTTCATGCATGGTGTCCTTAAAGAGATACAGCGGCAAGACAGACTGTAATTATGTCCACAAACAAATTGGCATAAAAAGAAACCATGCAGCAAAATAATCATCATAGCTGTATATAAAGCCAAAAGAGATTCTCAAATACACATAAGATATATGAAAGTCTATATTTGAGGTTTTTGATTTCTTTATATAAAAGTCTACCTTCATTTTTATGTTTCAATCACCAAAATATCACCAGTATGCTAGAGGTCTCTATCTCCTCCTGCAGCGAGGGTATCAACCAATTCCTCTGCAACATTAGACTTGAAGCATCTGGCTTATTCTCATATTTTCCAATTCTCAAATATTTGTAAGTTTTGAAAGCCTCGCATCTTGAAAGCTGTAGCCAAAAATGCACAAAACTTCTGTGAATGTTTTTATATCCCACCTTGGAAATTCCCAGAAAGCCACCATGGATTAAGTCCTTTGTGCATGTAGACACTGTGTCGTTGGATTCTGACCACCGGCCAGTGCGAATACTGGCTCTTTCTTTGGATTTGGATCAGGCCCTTAACATTACTTTCCATTTCTAGCGAGAAGGGGCTGGATTGCCTGAAAGTTGTGGAATCTTGCCAGCTGCACGCTAATGAATGTCGCAGCTATGCTCTGTAATTAGGAAACAGAAGATTGCAATTCCATTTTCTAAAAATTCTGCCAAGGTTATTTTCCTATTATTATAACAGAAGGAAGGAATGGGTTGACAAGCTTTCTTGAAAATGTATTCACACTCTGGTTTTGAATAATGTAAATTTGTAATAGGTTTTATGCAACAGAAAAATAACCAACAAAAGATGCCAAAATAGGGTGAAAATAAATAAATTGTCATGTTGTCAGAAAGGAAAATGCATAAACTGTCTTGGATCTGGCATTAATTCTAACTTCTGTACTGTAACTCTTTTTGTGCAGCTTCCACACACACACACAAAAAAAAAAAACTTCTTGTTAGGAATAAATAGCAATCCTGAACTTAGTGATCTGATTGGTCAATTTCACTTTTTGCAGTGTTACCCTGTTGCATCTATTGCCTTGTCAAAAAACCCTGTGTTCTGCATGTGACAAAGACTGCGTATATTAATAACTTAATTATACCTCTTCCGACCCAAATTATTTTAATTACTGCAATCACAGTAGTATAGCACGTGCAATTCAGAGTAATCAACTGTTCTTGGATTACAAAAATTAAGTGTTCATATGAAATATTAAATAGGGTGAAACCTCTAGTAGAGATCTGTCAAGAAGTCAGCTATGAGATTTCCTATTCTACTGCAGTCCTTTCTGCATTTCTTGAAAGAAATGGTTTGGAAAGGATCACCATTGAGCGGTGCTGTATGATATTAAGTAGAGAATCAAACAGACCAAGTACGTTTGTGTGTTAACTGAGTATGCTCTGTGTAGCTCTAGCCTTGCCAGAAGGACCAAAAAGAAAATGAATGTGGAATCAATTTATGAGTTGAATGGCAGTGTAAGCTTGAATTTTAGCAATTTTCCAACCTATAATAAATCCAAGAATGAAAATGAAAAGTCATTCTTCATGGGAGAAATGCCAAAATAATTAGATTAACAGTATCTGTAAAAAAAGCTAGGCATCTCCTGCCTCACAGACATTTCAGAACATATGCTTATCAGCTCACTGATGAACTTGGTGCTGAGAGATCTGGCTGTTTATAAGAAGCTGTGTGAACCTCTGTGATTCTCAATGCACCAGAAGAATGCTGAAAAAGACCAAGTAAGCCTAAAAATGAACTATGGCTCCCTAATTGACTTAAATGAACTCTAAGTACCTAGGTAATTGCTGAAGAATTTAAAGAATGTTTTAAAATGATAACTTGTTATATGTGAAGTGTTTTCCCACATGGGTGGCATAAAATAGAGTTTTCTAGAAGAGTGGAGACTTGGAATTAAATATCTCCATAAAGGAGCAATCCCTATGAAGAAATCAGAATACTGAAGGCAAACTGAACCCTGGCCTTTATAATAGTAAAGTTCTAAAAGAAAGTGTCCAAATATATTACTGAGGAATTTCTCAGCTTAAATATCTTCCTTTGTGACAGAGAACTGGAACAGCAAAGCAACTGTCAGCTTGAAAAGCAATCAGTTTCCTACAACATATGCTTCATGACATGTAGAGAGTGGTACAGAAAATAAACATCATGTAGATCTTCCAAACTGAGAGAACATGCAATACAGAAATACATGCTGGTTAAGTAGATTTGTCTAAACTGTTAGTGAAGCTAAAGTTTTTCATAAAGCTCCATTTCAGGCTCCTTACTCAAAATACTTTGAAGGCTGCTACTAAAAACTGCCTTTGGAGACTGCTTCTAAACAAAGTAAGAATAATGTTCAATATCAGAAAATAAGTGTTTTGACAATTTTTAAACTTGAAACATTTTAGAAATGTTTCAAGTTTTCATTTTGCTGTGACATTTGGGAAAAAGAAACAACACAACATTTAACTACAATCAGTGTTTAAGGGGCCAGAGACAATTTTGAAAAAATATTTAATTTTGACAGAATGAAATGTTTTTTCAACTTTAAATGTGTTTTGTTTCTCACATTTACATTTGAGTAGGAAACAAAACTTCGTATGAGTATATTCAAAACAGATTTTCTCTGAGCGTGTTCAGTAACTGCACAAAATCAGAAACCCCAAATTAAAGATGTTTGTACAAACTGCTGCTGAGGGCTATGCAGAGTTGACAGAGCTTAACCTAAAATTTCCTCCCAGTATAAATGATAACAAGCCCCATAAGACTATGATTATAAGTAAATTTAAAGTAAGACTATTTTACTATTAAATGTTAATCTTTATTTCAGTGCAATCATGGCAGCCTTCTTAATTTGTTGAGAAGACTGACCTAAATAAAAAGCAAAACTTATTTCTGACTGGATGATAAATATCTGTGAGCCATATTAAAACAATCTCTAATTTTTCCAAAGAGTGCTTCTACTTTTATGTACATTTACTGCTGGTGCCAATTGAGAGTTAAAAAACTGTAAAATTTTTTAACAGTAAGAAAATGTATGTGTTTCCTAGAAAATTTAAGCTGCTTGTCACAACATTGCAGTTTTATATATTATCTTCTCTAGCATAATAATGATAATGTTGATCAATAACTTATGTGGCATGTATTTAGGCACATTGCCAAAAGCCATTATCACAAGCATTGGAGAGCAATAGGGCTAAGAAGTAGTAGTTGATTCCCTTGTCTGTTCAGCTTTCTGGCCAAGCCCCTCTCAAACCACGTGGGAGCCCCATGTCATTTCAAGAACTTCAGATCTCTCATATCACTTCTATTCACTATAGAGTCATAGAACTGTAGAATGGCTTGGGTTGGAAGGGACCTGAAGGATCATCAAGTTCCAACCCCCCTGCCACAGGCAGGGTTGCCAACTGCTACATCAAGCACTAGATCAGATTCCCCAGGATGCCATCCAACCTGGCCTTGAGCACCTCGAGGGACAGGGCATCCACAACCCCCCTGGACAACCTGTGCCAGCACCTTACCACCCTCTCAGTAAAAAACTTCCCCAACACCTAATCTAAATCTTCCCTCCTTTAGTTTAAAACTATTTATCCTTGTCCTATCACTATCTACCTGTGTAAAAAGTTAATTTCCCTCATTGTTATAAACACTTTTAAAATACTGGAATGTCTCAATGAGGTCTCACCACAGCCTTCTCTTCTCCTGGCTGAACAAGCCCCATCTCAACTTTGTTTTCAGAAAAAGTATTTTTATTTTTGCAAGTAAAATGCATGTTCTTAGGCCACTAGTTGGTTACCAAGGAACCAGTCCTACCTAAACTCTTTAAGATGTTCTTGTCTAGAAATTAAATCATAACTAAGTATAACAACCTTCTCAGTAGTCTGGTATTAACACCAATGACAGGTCAGCACATCAGTGTAATTTTGAAGTAGAATCACAGCTGGTAAGTGAATTCCGCAATACTTTCCATTTCTCATAAGCAGTATGTAAGATCTCAGAGTGTGTACAGACAGCAGTAACGCACAGGGATAAATTACTTTTTCTGAAATATGACATGCCAGTGAACTGAAACATATGATACAAGCAGCATTCCAGAGGTGACGTGTTGCCTCAGCTGTGGCAGACATTAGCAGAGTAGCTTGGAGAACAATGTGCTTTTCTCTGCATAGAGAAATCATGCTATTACAATAGCCTGCAGCCTGCTTCTGCGCTCTCTGAAGCACAGAACTCTCCATAGCACAGTTTTAACTTGTGGTTGTTATGTATTCACCAGCTGTTTAAAAAATTGTTTTTATGTTGTGACATATATTTTAAAAAAGCTTGCAAAAGAAATGTGTGGAGTGTTCAGTCCGTATTCAATCTGCTATAAACTAAGTATTACCAGAACTTCATAGATTACCAGTCTGTATTTTCTGTCTCTGAGTTAAAGGAACCAGTATAAACTGTTTCTTCTAAATTAGAAGAATATGCAGAAGTTTTGATGCAGGAATGGTATAAATACATAATTAGTGTATCTAATGAAGCCCATGAGCATTTACAATCTGTCAAACAATTTATTTGTGTGCTACTTTCACATAGTTATATGTGAATAACACATCTTAGAGGTGAATTCTCCTTTTACTTGTACTTAAGGGTTTTGGAAAAAAGTGGTATTTAACAAGAAAGGACTTAAGACAACAGGTGATGTGTTGTTACCATGTGCTGTGAGCACTGCATTGCTTTTTGGCTTCTCAGACTATCTCCATTCTGTTATTTTTCAATAGACTGTGTTTGGGTGTTGATAGACTTAAAAAAAAAAAAAGGCATAAAAATAGATTACTCTGTTTCTAGTTTATAATTTTCTGCTCTCTCTTTCATTCAGGCATGTTGCACCTGACCGATTGCTCATCAGCATTTCATAGGGACCTGATAGTACATCCTCAGCAGGCCTTGGTCAAATATTGGTAGGCAAGAGCTGGGTAAGAACTCTTGGTACAGCTTCTCCTTGCATTTACTGCATGATGAAAAGAGAATCCTTTAAGCTTTCTGCCTCCAATTTCTAACGGTAAAATGTGAAAAAATGAAGTTTACACAGTGAAAAATGCACCAGAGTACTAAGATTAAAGTATCCTGTTCAGAATCTTCTGGCCCTGTTGACTTGAGCCTGAGTTAAATGGTTACTATTGTAGCTATACAGAAATAATTATGGTATTGATGTGCTATAAAATAGTGATACTTTAAAGGGTAAATTTTGACAGAATTGTAATGGAAATGGATATCTAAGAAAAACCTTGAACTTGCCTGCAGCATAGTAAAGCAAACTCCGATATTAATTAATAAATGTAGTATTAGTAGAAGCAGCTTCTAAGTATCTCTAATATACTAACTTTCAAATTACTGATTGTTTACTTAATGTATTTCATTGCCAGTAAAACTTTCTTTTAAATAGAAGTTTATAAAGCAAATTATCCAACTGTGAAATTGGAAGCACAACTGTTTCAGCCCATCTGAATTTTTTTTTAACTATTCCCCCACAGTAATCTGGACTTGCCTTTATAGTGCCTACAACTGAAAAGGATTATCTAGTCAGAATACATCAGTATATAATAAATGTGCTTCATTTCTTCCACAGTCCTTAAAGCTGACAGCCAAAATGAATGTTTGTCTCAGCACTGGCACCACTGGTACTTTTGCAGAGACTATTTCATGGTCCATTGGACCCTAAAGGACATTGTTTTTAAAGGCGTATTATCAAAAGGAATGAAGCATACCATCAGAGTGCATATCAGCATGTATTATTAAACTTAAGGGCAATAGTATAGCTTGGTTGATATTGTAAGGCACTCTTGTCAAAATGTATTAAAACTAATCTTTATGGTTCTCAACATTTATAATGTTTTATGTCTAACTAGTAAATACAGGTCAGGAAAGGTACTTGCAGTTATCCTCTAGCTTTGAAAGAAGAAAAATGCTTTATAAACAAAGTAATTTATCATCCTTTTTGTATCCATAGAAAACTACTATTACAGCTGCAGTTATACTAATGGGCTTCCTATACAGTGCCACATTAATTAGCTGTCAGAGTAGCAAAACTCTGAATCTTATTTTGCTGATTTATGAGAAAAATGCTGCAGTCCTTTAAAAATATGTAGATTCACCATCTGGAATAATCTCTTGAAAAAATCAGCTTTTTCAGAGACATTTACTGAACTGCTCAACGTAATTTTCTGAATCTCAGAGGTCGGGAGATCATCAGAATATTCACTGGTCAAATCACAGCTATGGTAGGATTGTGTGGGCAGTGCCTAATTTGAGACAGATTACAGCAATATTCACTGGGTTACATGCTGCATAGTCCTGACAACTTAACTGTCAGATAAATTGCTGCAGTTACAGCATATGAGCAGGCCCATAAGCTGATCATATTAATGTTATGAAAATATGACACCAAAAACTAATAACGTTCTTTGAGACATCTGGACAGAAGCAAAATCTAATCTTGTCTAAAAGATCTCCATTAGCAGTAATCATTCTGTAATACGATCAACGTATTCTTGTCAAAGCAGGTAGTACTGTGCAGTATTAGTAAAACTGATTAAATGTGGCATGCTGTTCTGAAATAAACCTTCAAGGATCAGGCTCTGCTGATTACACTGGATTTGTTGGTTAAAACACATCCAGGCCATTTTCAAAATAGCTTCTTCTAGTGATTTATTCTTAGTAAGGGAGAAATATACAGTAGTAGAAAGGAAATCAAATGGAGAAGTTAGGCAATATAAAATTTGAACAGCTTAAGGAACATGAAAAAAACTTCTGAGAAGTGTTGAGCTCTTAGTACACTGATCTTTCACTTCCTCCCATCTTTTGCTTCTGATGCCTATGATCCAATTTCACGATGAACCAAAATTCCTTCAAGGATGCTCATTCTTACAGCTGAAGGATAGATACATCATGAGCACATCAGGCTGTCTACCTCTTTGTTAAAAAGACCTTGCCCTTTGGGCTAAGCCTTTGCAAGTGATGGCTGATTTGCTGCTAGTTTGTTTTGTATGATATGGTTCGTGTTCCTTGCAGGCACAAGATTTAATGATGTAAAAGATGAATAAAGCCTGACATGAAGCACCATGCATTTTTTCTCCATGTGGTTGCTGTGAGTCAGGAAAGTTCTCTGCATGATGATCAAGACCAATGCAAACGAGCTAGAATTAAGTACTGAGAGAGCACATGAATGGTTTTTTGTTGTTGTTTGTTTCTTTCATGAATATTTTTATTTAAACAGGAGTTTTGTAACATCACAGGATACTGCAGAATGCAGCTACTCTGCCACAGATATGCATTCAGCTGCCCAAGGAGCCCACAGACTGTAACTGAAATTATAGCTGAAAAGAAAAATCTACAACTGTGAACTCTCTTTTTAGGTTGTAAACAGATCCTGATAGATCTGAGGAGCTTTAGTCTGCAACACCCCAATTCCTTAAGGTTGTGCGGAGTGTTGACAGGCTGTAATTACAGCCTGTGAGTGTTTGCAATGGCTGGAAAATTACTAAGTACCTTAAGAACTGGCAGCAGCTAAGTTTCTCTAGAGAAGGAAAATGTATGAAAAGAGTTGCAACAGATAAGGATAGTGATTCCTGCTTTCCTGACTGGAGAAGCTGAGCTGCAGCTAATTGCATATCCTCAATATATGCAGATCTAAAACAGGAAAGGAAGGCAAGGCATAGTGGGAGAGACTTTGCATGGAAATAGATTTTTTTCTTGGAGCTGCAACCTGTTGTGTTGCATTTCAGAGATGGAACAAGATGGACACATCAGTGCAGCTGTAGCTGGATGAGCAAAAATGCTTTCCTCTGTATGATGAAGGGACTCAGTTAGTGAACAACTTTATTCTCTTAGAACTGAAAAAGCTTCTAAGATAATTTGAAGGATTTGTGTTGTCAAAGTTTCAAGACAAGGTGGAAAGAGCAATTGAGGAGTACTTTTATTAGGGAACTTGACAATAATTTTAGGGTGAGGACATGGAGGAGCAGACAGATGCTCAAGGAGAGAACAAATCCATTGCCACTCAACGGCAAAGGATTTGAATAAGGTGAAAAGCTTAGTTTTGAGTAAAATACCCACCCCTAGTGAAGGGTCTTGTTCCAAAGTACATGTGAAATAATTTAGTTATTTTCTGTGATGTAGAGACAAAGGCAGCAACCATCAGATAGACAAATAATGTGTTTTCAACATGCTTTTTATATTTTCCTTAACCTCACCATTTTGAAGTGAACCATATTTTTTTATTCTGTTGATGAAAGGACAGTTATTTCACTGGCATAAAGTATTTCCCAATATTTATCCTTGTAAAGTGAAAAATAGAGCTAAGCACTGGAAGGTCTCAGGAAATTAAGTTTAGTTTCTACTGGCGTGACCTTGTCTAACAGGATGGGCATCTGTATCATGATATTATAGCATCCTCATGAGAGAGATGCCTCACTTTTACAGCAGGAGAACTGCTTTCAAGGTGAAGGATGTTCAATGTTAAATCATAAATTCAACAAACCTACTCTGTCAAAACAAACAAATCCAATTTTACAGTAAAAATTGTACACTGAGTATCTGGGCTTCTGAAATGGAGATGGGCTGGTGATAAATGAGATCAGGGCAATAGATGTCAGATCCTCTGAATTATATGTGCTAGACTGAAAGTAGTACTCGACACACAATAAAGTAAACGGAAATGGGAGTTCACTCACTTATAGGAATAACTTTTAAATACCTTTTACTTTGTGTGGATGGAAATGCCTTCATTTCTCCTCATTCAGCGCCATTACACTGTCTCATGGAAGGTAATGGGGTTTGCTGATAAACCTCAAATTATTCCTGGGTCTATTCTTCCACTTCACAAGGAGTATGAAGACAGCCACTGCTCAGGCTCCCCTGTGCCATCTGCCTGATACACCTTGTAGACAAGTCCTTGCTCAGGCTTCAAGAGGAACCAGTGTTAATGTTTGAATCCATTAAATTACTTTTTAAACAATTTTCCATGATGATACAGCCCTTAAAAAGTTATCTTCACGGGGTGCATCATTTAAACATGATTTCAAAGCAGAAATAATGCTTCAGTAGTATCTTATTTGAACCAATAGCTCACTCTGTAATGAAATCTTATCTCCGTCGACATGAATGAGTACAAAGGAAGAAAGCTGTTCAAACGCTGAAGATCAAATGCCTCACTTTCTTTTCTGTCTGTACCATGCAATATTTTCCCCCTTATTGAAGCAATATATTTCAGAGGAATTAGAATTTATATACAATGAACAATGTCTTGAAATATCACCATTTTTTTAAGATTTTCACTGAGAGAACTAATGGACTGATGTTTCACTGAAAGAAGTTGAAGCAGAAGTTAAACTGAGAAAGTGCTGCATGTCAAATACCATCCTTTTTTGTACGAAAAATAATAACGCTGGATTTGACAGATATACATTATAAATACATGGGAGCAGATTAATGTATTTCATTTGAAAATTTTATCATCGGTATAAATTTGGTGAAATACGTGTTCTCAGAGATACTACATTGCACTGTACTCTGTATGTTTGTTAATGATTACACTTCATGTGGTCTTCTGATTTATAGCTATCCAGAGATGAGCTTGTGAAAGATGGGAGGCGTGCACTCACTGGCACAAACGATGGGTGGTTTGGAGATGGAGCTCACTCAGGAGTAGAATGTTAGTTTGCTGCTGTGGTGAATCATTCCTTAAAACCTCCATTACGCATGAAGGACTTTCTTTCTACTAAGGAGCTTAATGGTTTGCCTAAGTCAACATTGTTATGGTTAGCAGGGTTGCAGTGAAGAACTCGGCTGGACTTTGAGAAACTGCCCTTAGAGGGAACTGTGACTCAAACACTTATTTCTAATCTCCTTTCTTTAAAATTTATTTTAGAAACTCTCTATGTGTGTTTTCTGTAAAGGGTCTTCTGTAAGTTTTGAATGTTGAGGAAAATTCCACTGTCCCTGTCTTCCAACTAACTTCCATTTCAAATAGGATGGATTATAGTTACTTTCAACCTGGTTGGGTAAGAAATAGCAGAGACTGGTTTGACTTTCTGGCCAAATGGAGCTGCAGTTGAGCGCTAACCCCACCTGGTATGTGGGCAGGCTTTTGAGGCCAAATAGTAAAATTTGCTATAACCTACAGGTAGGAGAGACTAAGGTTTTGAAACACACCTTGATAAAGTTTAAGATAACAGGAAAGACATAGTGATGGCGGAATGTGACAGGGAGCTTGCATTTCATGTGTTGTACCACTCAAAGGTTCTGATAACCATAAGTTGCCACATCTTTATGAGCTACAGTCTAGCACTTCTGTGTGTAAGTGTATGACAGAAAGCACAAACAACTAAGTCAGGCTGTACTTGAAGATACTGAAGATTAGCCCCAGGCACGTACAACAAGAAAAAAGCTTTTAGACATTTAATTAGGCAGAGTAAAATCTGACTAAAAAGAATTTAGTCACCTGAACTCTGACTCCCATTGCTGAGAACTGCCCTATAAATTTTATGGCTGTCATTATGGTTATAGAGGGTATTCTAAACAAGTTGGTAATAAAATGGGGACAAAAAATGCCCAGGCTTTCCAAGTATCTATTCGAGCAGCAGAAAAGCTCTTAGAAGTGCCTTATATTTTGAGAAGAGCCAAAGAGTGATAATATGAAATGCATCATCTCAACTCATTGTTTTCAAGTCTGAAATATGTGTTGTTGTTTTTTAATGTACTGTTTCATTTCTGCACTACATTTTTCAAGTCAGGGTGGGCCTGACTCTCAGAGGTTAAAAATTTCAACCTTGATCTGAAAGTCCCCAAAGTTTCACTGTACTCGACTAAAAAATCTGATAGCTCTTCTATAGAGAAACATTTTAAAGCTTTCAGTCCTGTTATTTCAATCATGTCAAAATTCTTACAGTATATGCTGTGTGTGTGACAATTTAGGTCTTCTTTGAATAAAATGTAATTGTGCTATTTATGATAAAGGCAGAAGAGGTTACTGAAATTGATCTCTTATACTGGGCTTTCTAAATGAACAGAAATAAATAAGTAAAAATAGAATGTGAGGGGAAAAGAGAGAAATGAATATGATTTCCTTAGGAAAGTAGCACTCGTTACACTACCAGATGTTGAAATAATACACATTAAAATATTTTATACTAATTTAACTTCGTACCAGGAGTTCAGCTCTCTCAGTAATTAAACTGAGCCTCCCTCGGCAGACTAGTTGGACTGACATGACTAAAAAGCAGGTAATAATGGAAAGGTGCATATAATTCAGTGCCCCAAATGCTGAAAATAACTGAATTATTGAGGTAAAAAAACTTTTTATGTAATTATCATCATAAATACTTTTAGTCCACAGTTATTTGCAGTTGCTCTTGGTAAGTTTACTTTATATTAATTTTTTTAAATTATTTATTTATAAATTTGTTCAGAAATTAAGTATAAAGACTTGTTCCAGTGAAGTGAAACTATGCTAATAGAAGAACTGATTAAATTAATTGAGGGTGGTTTTTTTTGTTTGGTTCTCTAAAAAAATGATTCAGAAATCTTTTACACATTTTCATAGGATAGTCAGATGTTCAAAAATTGCAATAAACTTAACAAACTGACTCAAAAATGTAGTTATTATCTACTGCGTACCTACATAGGACTTGTTACACTACACAGTTTGGCATTTAGAATCATAGAATCCTTAGAGTTGGAAGGGACCTCTGAAGGCCATCTAGTCCAACTCCTCTGCAATGAACAGGGACACCACGGCTCGATCTTGTTGCCCAGGGCCTTATCCAGCCTCTCCTTGAAAGTCTTCAGGGATAGGGCATCAACCACAGTACTAGGTAACCTGTTCCAGTGCCTCATCACCCTCAATGTAAAAGATTTTTTCCTTGTATCTAACCTAAATCTACCCTCTCTCCGCTTGAAGCCATTTCCCCTCGTTCTATTTGCATACTTCTAAAAATCAAAGTGATGTGGGGAAGTTTCGTGTTCACTTTTAGACCCTTTATAGAACTGAGGTCTTAAAAGGTTTACCAAGCTTCATATTACTTTTTACACTAGATACTGTTATGTTGTTGTCCAAGGGATCATTTCCAATAAAAATACTCCAACTCATGTTATGTTTGAATGGAAAGGAATAAGAATTTGCATATAACCCTCTCTGTAAAAACATATTTTCCCATGTTTTGTGAAAACATCTTGTAGCATGCATGATTTTTTAATGTAGCTTTCTCTGAAGTCACTTAAAAGACAGCCATTGACTCCAAAGGGAAACAGAATTAACTCCACAGTATGCAATTGGATGTCTTACATTTAACTGACTATGTGGCATGACTTCTTTTCCATAGAAATCCACATACGGTGAGAGTCTCACACCCAAGGAATAGGGGTCACCAAGGCTGGAGGCAGTAAAGGGCCATGGCCCATGCTGAGAGCAACTGTACGGGCAGGGTGGTTGTGTTGGGCAGCAGCAGCTGGCATGTGACCAGGATAAAGCATCTTCATGGGGTTACTGCAGAGCAACATGGAGATCTGGGAGAAGTGACTGTGGGCTGGACTTAAGTGCACCAGCTTTTAGAACTTTATTAATATTCATTTAACAATGTTTATTTCTGTCTATCAAAAGAAATAGGGTGCACTTCACATTCAAGGGATGCCTGCTGCTAGAATTTTGTTTAAGACTTTTTTTCTTACTTTGACATTTGAGTCTACTGCAGTTAGAAAAAAGGTAACAAGCTTGATTGTAATGAAAATAATTTTAATGAATATATCAAGTGAGTGCAATTAAAATCTAGATACATAAATAATATGCCATCCTAATTAGAAGTGAGTTTTTCCAGAGTATGATTACTAATTTTTTTTTTTTTTTTTTGGGGGGGGGGGGGAGGGGTATTTGGTTGACTCTTTAATTGTTATTTTTTTTAAGATTAAATGAGAATGCAGGCTGCTCCTTGCTGAGAAAAGAGTATAAAAGGTTTCTTTGTTGTTGTTTTTGTTGTTGGTTGGTCTTTTTGCTTAGGAATCAGCAGATATACTATATTCTTGGTTATCTTTCATCTTTTCATTTCTTTTTAAATAGTTTGTCTACACTGCCTTCATTAATGCTCCAACTGTTTGAATTTGCTGATATTTAAAGCAGTAAGTCACTATTTCTTAACTGGTAAGTAATTGAACTGATTCAGTATATTTTATTCAGGCAGACTTCCATTTTTAGGCCTAATCCTGCAGTAAATTGTGCAGGAATCTGTATGTGAGGGGAGAGAACAAGGGAGTAGGTAGAAGAAAGATCACCCCTTTCAGAGCTGTAGAGAGGGATTTGTCTGAACAGCGCTTATGACAAGATTAAGTGTTAGCTGCTGCAGAATTTACATCAGGGCATTGGAGATCACCATTGCCAGGACATGCTCTGGTTCAATTACAGTATTGCAGAGCACATATTGTTAGGATCACATTGTTTACGTACCTTCAATCTGTGGAATTTAGTAAGAGCATAATGGTTATAAGTGATTAAGGCTTTTGCCAGTGTATCACTATGTGCTTTCTAAAGCATTGCACAAATGTGCTAATAGATCTGGATACCAAAAATCAGAATCTTAGAAGACTGTAAAACAAATTAGCATCTCACTGGAATATATTTTCTCCATTCTGTTAAAAAAAAAAAGAAGACTATTTTGAGTGATTAAAAAAAAGTATTTTAACTCAGAGAGTGGTGATGCCCTGGCACTGCTGCCCAGTGAGATGTGGGTGTCCCATCCTTCAAGGTGCTCAAGGCCAAGTTGGATGGGGCCCTGGGCAGCCTGAGCTGGTGGGAGGCAGCCAGCTCTCGGCAGCGGGATTGGAACTGGATCCTTGAAGGTCCCTTCCAACCCAACCCATTCTGTAATCCTGTGGATAATGTATAAGTACACAGTCTGCTAAGTTGCAGAAGGAAGAACTGAATTACATTGGCTGTCTGTATATACTTTCTGTTGTGAAATTGTAAAGCAAAAGGAAAAGGAAGGGATAGGCTGAAATCAAAATCAATAGTAGTAATACTGACTAGTAGGTGCTGTGGGAGTCTGAACTTTACATAGTAAATAACTGTGTGCTTTCTGTGAGGAGCCCTCAAAATGAAGTCTTGCTCTTCCATCAAAGCAAAAAATTAATAACTTGCACCCACTACCCTGAAACTCATCTCTGGGTTTTCTCCTTGAATATTCAGATCGATTCATGCAAAAGGACGTAAAAGATTATCAAAAGTAATGATCTTACATTAAACACCTTATTGATACTGAAGAAAAACTCATGGCCTTTCCTATTCACGCTGAGTGACAGCAAGTGCCTGACAGTGCTCTGCAAGGAACAGGGACAATGCACTGTACTCATGCTGTAGTACTCCCTAGCAGCACTGCCTGTGCAAAGCAGCTTAGCTTAAAAACAATGCATGTAAATAACAATTTGTCATTAAAACTGAAGTAGAGAAAGCTAAGGTTAAATGAAAAGCTTTTAAGCTCTTATCAGGATACTCATACATACTTTTCATGTTGGAAAAGCATGCTTAGACCTTGAGTAACTTATGTATTTAGTTCCCATAGTGCAGATAGATTTGATAAAAAAAAGACATCTGCTGAATAGGAATGTGGTTCATCATTTTTCTCCCAAAGTAATGACTACATATTCACCCTCTGCTGCATCACCAGCAATCTGCACGGTGTCTCCTGCGTTCCTACGTGAAGTGATAGTGCGAGTTGTTCTACTTATTATTCTTGTATCACCAACACTGAGCCTGTCTTTTTTAATGATGTATGGCCTTACCTTAGTGGTGGCTAATCTCATGATGGACTAGCTCCCTGCAGGTTACAGGCACCATTTCTGTGTCTCTAGCCAGCAGCACTTGGTGATGAATGTCTTGGGCATCCTCCCCTCACCCGTGTTGACTATGTGCACATTTACTGCAGTCTGAAATTACAGCTATAGCTTCAAAAAGAGCAATTTCCTGGCAAGGCACACTTTGGTGTCCTGTGTGCTTTACTCACCAATTAGACCATACTAAAAAAAGAATTAATTAATTCATGAGAGTGACAAAATTGAAGGGTGGCTCCTGGATGAATACAGTGAAGTTCCTCAAGTGAGAAGTGAACCCACGTTGTAACACTTATGTGTCTCAACAGTCAGTTAAAAGCCCAGACTGTCTTACGGTTCAACTACTATCTTCATCATGATGAAACATCATTTGACTGATACATGGCCAGGGAGTTTGAAAAGAAGCTCCATATAACTGGGATAACAGATTTTTTTCTAAATTACTGATGAATGGATGTCCTGAGAGCTAACTACAGTGTAAGCTTTACGATAGGGTAGAAATAGTAAATCTGGCTTAGATTTCACAGGAAGATAACTAACTTTTCCAGTAATTTAGTGCACTTAGTTACGTTCAGCCTGGAATCTTAATTGGTAACTAAATAACCATATTCTTAAAAGTCTTTCAACATCATTTACAAAACTGAAATCAGTTTTGAAGAAACAGTGTGGCTAAAACATCATTTTGTAACACGTGTTTATACTGCTATCATGAAATGCTCACATTTTGGAAGTGTGTGGCAGTAAGGCATACTGGAAAATAGTCCTCAGCATTCACCATCACAATATGCACAACGTTTTATTTTTAATAAAAATATACTACTGCATGCTGATCTCCTGCTGGCCTGCTACTCGCCATGGCCAATGTGCCACCTGTTTCATTATGGCATTACTGCTTCCAGCCAAGCACCGTGATGTACTTCTATTACCCTTTTTTGCTGAGTGTTTTCAATTCTATGGCCAGTCTGTGCCCTGATGACTCTTGAGTTTTCACTGTAAACACTTGCTGCTGGGAATACAAAATAATATTGTTCTTGTGCTCTTACTAGCTTAGAAATCAGGACTCAACTACTGCAGGTATTAAATGAAGGTATCCCGAACCTCCCCTCTTCCTGACACCAATCATATTGCGTCCCAGTGCCCATTTTTCCACAGAGCTCAGAGCTCTTTTCACGTCACTTGCACTCTGGAAGGGGAACCTCTGTGCTTAAATTTCTAGGGAGGAGAAAAAAAAAAAAAAAGAACACTGACCTGATGCAGCTGTCTGTGTGAACTTGGAGAAAGTGTTTAAAGATGTTTGGTATGATTGTTTCTTAATGGAAATAGGATGGACCACTTCAGTCTCTGAAATGCAGGAACGCTGACTGCTCTCATCCCCCAAGAAAAGCCAGCAGATAAATTACGTTAATGAAATGATTTCAGGATCATTCTTTTCCAAAACTCTTTTATAGTCACAATTTATGAACATCGATATTGATGCTTCAGCTTATGGTTGTGATCCTACAGGACTTACTTTTCTAGTACAATTCTATTAAGCAAATAACAAGATCAAGAGAGAATAAAAGTAACTGAGAGTGTTTGGGTATTTGCTTAACAAATTTTGCAAGTCTAGCAGTCAAACAAACACAACGGCAAAATCTTAAAACTGAAATTTAGCCCTTGTAATACTGCTTTTTCAAATTTCATTTCACAAATGATGTGGAATATCAATTTGAGAGGGGTTTTTTTGTGCTGTTTGTACATTTGTTTTGTATGTGTCTTTTTGGGGGGGAGAGTTATAATTGATGAGAAGACTGATGCAGCAGAAAAAAGATTTGGTGACTTCCATCTTGGCTCAGTCCTCTTTCAGGACTGTGTTGATTAATCTTGTTATTAACTCAGTTTATTGACCCTTCCTGAGTTTGCTATAGTGGTATGTGTAGCTCACAAAGATATATTTTGTGACTATATCTATAGCAGAATTGAAATATTCCCTGCTACTAATAGTCATATTTGGAAGCCACTAATCACAAAAGGAAAGATTTGGTCCAAACTGAGCATGTGTTAGTGCTGTCTGCAAAGTGACGCAGAACAGAATTGACTTGGCTGAAATGAATTTCTGTGTTGCTTTGGATTTATTTATTATTTATTTATTTTATTTATTCTGTTGTTGTTAGATAGAAGCTGAATTTCTCTTCCCCTGGTGTTTTAGCAGAGTCTGTCACAGAAGCCTATTGAAAACTCATGATGTTTGAAGACCCCACAATGTCATGCTCCAGAAGTTAGACTGTTTGACTAAAGGCATTTACTTTATTTCAGTTTCATTATCCTTTTTTGCTGAATTCTGTGGGTTTGAATATAAGTTTAATACTTTCTTTTATGAAGACCATTTAAAATACTCCAAACAGTATTGAATATGCAGGTATTCTTAAATTGAATTTTTAAAATTATTGCATTTGAAATTTTTTATTTTTATATACTCTCTGTAGTCGTACTGAAGCAGTTCATTGATCCAAGTGGCTCACACAAAGGTTTCTGCTAAAAATTCCCTTGCAATCCATAATGTACAGGGGCTTTGTAGAAGTTTGCTCATATGCATTTTAAATAAGAATTACATCTGAGACCTTCCCAGTCATTCATGTATAGCTTATAAATAGTGAAAATAATTATTCTTAATGAGGTGTTTTCTCAGATTTAGCTATCAGTTCTTTCCTCTGGCATTTTTTACATCTGGTCTTTTTAGTCCCTCATTTCTTTTTCATTGGATACTGTTTTTGTGCAGTACTGTTTCCCCTGTGATCATCCCAACTCAAAACTTCAAACTTTTCATGTGAAACTTTAATGTAAATTATTCTTTTTTGTTAGGGGAGAGCAGGGCTTGATTTAAATTAAGATTTGTGGAATTGGTTCTCCTATTTTAATTGCATCTTATGCTGAGGGTTTTTTGTTTTCATGGAGTAAATAAGAACTGCAACAATGGAGTTTAAATCTTCCAGAAATCTGCTGAAGACAGCAGTATAGAGCGCAGTTTGTTTCTGATTTAATGACTTAGAAAACCACTTTCAATTCTCATTCTCTAATGGCTTGATGGAGGAGCCCAGAAAGAGACAAGACAGTCAGACTGGAGGACATGTACAGATCTAAGCCAACTTGGACTGAGCATTTTCAATTCACAGCATTACAGGGCTGCTGTTCCTTATGTTCCCATGACAAGTTCAGGCAAGGAAGGTTGTAAAATCACACTCCTTTCCGGTTTAGTATGGTTCATGCTTCCCAAAGACCATTGGGATATTAGATTCAGTCAGACAAGGCAGAAGAGAAGTCCTGAAATAAATCATTAATTTCTCTATGTGATATAAAAAGAGTTTCTCTAGGGGTTGAGGAAAAAAGGCCACTATAATGTTATGGGATACAATGCAGAGGACCCTATATCTCTAAGGTGTAACCCAGTATGTAGAGAACGCTTTACCCTTTATCAGGCAGATACTGAACAATCAGATCCTGTATTTTTTTTTCTTTTCTGTTACAATCCCCTGCCCTCCAACGCCAGAAAAGTCATTTATTTCTTCTTTCCTGAAGTAAACATCCAGAAATCAATACTGTTTCTTTCAACTCTTCATAAGAGATATATTCCATCCCAAGTCCCTTTAAAGAAACTAATGCCAGTAGCATGACTAGTTTTCTGCTTTGAACATAAGTATTACCTCTGTGTTGTGGACTACATGGAAGAAACCTCTTGAGCACTCTTTATTTTGAATACATTTGAAAGAAACAGATGCAGTCTGACTGCAACCAATCAATCCTCAAAACTGTATATAAATAACACAATATTTTTCCATGATACTAACAATATAACCTTTACAGATTAATGTATTCATGTCTTTGCAAACAACCCTATTTATGGCTTGACCCAATTACTTTAAGAGCTCATTAATCTGAGATCTATATTGTTAGATGGGGAAGTTGAGAGTTGTCTTTAGAATCAGCTACTCATCTCCATTATTTTGGACAAATACAATCAGACTTCCCAAAGATCGATATGTAGCCGATTCAGATTTACAATTAGATCAGCACTTCTATCAGTAGTGGAGATGGTAAATGTTAAGAAAGCACAAGAATGGAAAACTCAAGAGCACTTTCAGTGCCTACTAGTGGAGTCATCTCATTTTCTGAATTTCCCAGCCGCAGAGATAAAGCTGCTGAGGTCACATTGCCACATTTTCCTGGCTGTTAGCCCCCTTCACTCTAAACTTTAGTAAATATTTCAGATAAAAAAAATGAGCACTTGCCGCACACACAAATGCAAAATACATGAGGAACTGCTGTGAAAGCAGAAGGCTGAAAGCATTCCTTTATAGTTGCTTCCTACTCCACTCTGGAGAAATGGCCAACAGAAGATGATTTTCTGCTGTTTTCTGTGCAGAACAGTTACATTTTTGATTAAAAAATAATAATGTGAAAAGCATTTTCTTTTGAATCTTCTCAGTGAAGCATAAATTAATGAAGCTTCATAAAATTGTTTGTATTAGTTCTTAATTGTATTACCATTTGTAAATAATCTTAACTACTTAAAAATGTGTATGGAGGAGGCAACCTTAAAAAAAGCTGTGATCTAGATCCTCCCTAAAGTTTTTAAACTGAGTATATCAAAACCAATATAATTGTTATTATATTTTATGTCTGAATTTGTTCAGTGTCCATTTCTGACATGAAAAAATGAATAAACCTACCAGTTGGTTTAATGCCATGGCCACATTCACATTAAATGTGATGTCTCTGATGGCAGTTGCAAGTGGGCAAATTGAGTCTTGACCCCAAGGGCTAATGTAGTCAGTGTATATGTGCAAATAAACTGAAAAGCGCTCTAGCAACACATGCATACATACACTGCAAACCCCATAACACTGAGTTCTTGCAGTGAGTCAGATCACACACAGAGGGCTTTGAAGTTTTTTGGTAAAGCCATAACTGGTCCTGTCAGACACCAGTAGCTTCATTTGATACCCATAATATTCCTACTTTGTCATGATTTGGGACAGCATTGCACAAGTGGCTAGTAAACATGACAATGAATTGTAACACAGCAATTTGAAAGAACTGAGTGTAGAGATGATTAAAATAGCAAGCTAAAAATATGAGAGAAATCAGTGTATATTTAACAATATCTTGTAAAAGCCAGCCTTATATAATGCTGGGCTGTCACAAGCTTCTTAAAAGCAGTGACATTTTAAGAAAAGCTCTGTCCATCCCTAATTACCCTGCAGAACGTTTGCTTCTCCCCATGCCCTTTTCAATCAGACTGGCATTCACAAAATAGGGAATAACAGTGAAAAATGTATGCTAGAAGAAGGAAGAAAGTTTGTAATCCCAGTTTCCAATGATGAATTGATACAAGAAAGTCTCTAGGTTATAAATTCTATATTATTTTTTTAAAATTCTTAGATTTCTTATTGGCCACGTTAGCAGTTCAGTGTTCTCCCATAGGGATATCATGATCAATAGGTTTCTGAAGACAATCAATAGATGTGGCATGTTAGACAGGATGACTTCCAGAGGCTCCTTCTAATCTCAACCATTCTGTGTTTCTGTGATATGTGAACTATTGATAAAGGGAATTTAATTAATTTTATCCCACATTAATGACAAATAGATAATTACAATTCTAGAACAAAATGCTCCCTTTCCATTTAAATATCATGAATGCCAAAAATTTTGTAGTTTAAGTAACTTCCATATATAATGTGCTTGCAAAGTGTAGGGCTCTTTGAAAAGATTGTAAATGTCTTAAAATGTTTCATTTTGAAGGAAAATTTGCCCTAGAATAAATCATGTCATTTGATGTAATTATACAGAACCAGTGCTTACTGTTATTATCTGATTATTAACCTCCACATGAGCTATTTACATCTCAGTCTTGAGTAATCAGCATAATGATTACCTGCCTGTTGTGGTAATAATTAAGTAGAAAAGCCAGCAACAAAATAATGAGATTTTTTTATATTCTTTTTAGCTCAAACATAACGAGCATGGAGTGTAATAGTGGGTCTTGAATACAATGCAATTGAGATTAATTTTTAAAACATCTGATTTTCGTCACTTAGGTATTTTGTATCAAGGGGAAACTAAAAATTTTTTGGAGCAGAGCAAACTGAAAGGTCTGACTTCATGGCATGCCAGAAGGTGTGGATGCACTTGAGCTGTGCTCATGCCAGTATTCACATGCATGCTTAACACCACAGGCTACCCAGTAGGTCCTCAGTAGTGTGAAATGTCACCCCTCTTATTCAGCTGGTGGCACTGCAGCAGTTTGCACCAAATAACCAGTAGCATCAAAAGAAAACTTTTGAAATCAGTAAGCTTCTCCATCTCAGATTTTTTCCAGCCACCTGAAGTTAAGGGTGTCCAATGTTTATTCTGATGAGGATGATGTTTTCATCTTAGAATCAGAGTAATATTATAGGGATGATTCTGGTTGCAGAGTGGTCTCCAGAGTAATATGACAGAGTTTTGCTGGCTGTGGGCACTGGAAACTAAATTCAATAATGCTCTAAGAAATTTACTGCGAGTTACTAATACTGTAAATGTGCTAGTACAGCATATGGTGCTAATCTGAAAATACTGAAGCATGAGCTCATTTTCACTTGAGTAGTCCTGTGGGATTACCACCTCAAATTCATCTGGAATCCTGCAGCTGGTATACGTTTTCGAGGATTACCTGTAAGGGTTGGTTTTGCCAACATATTAAACCATTGCTCTTTTGCATTAATGTTCTGAAATTAATCCCAAATTATAAATTTTTCACTGTTATATTATATTCTGCTTTTTTGCTCAGTATTGACATCTTGATGAGCATATAGTACACCGTAAATGATAAAAAGACTGATTATGTAAAAGAGTTGCTTTTCTGATAATAACATTCTGTTTGTTTTCTCTGAGCTTTCTGCATTTTGTTTATAGTTAACTACTATAAACTACTTTTCATTTGAAGGCAAGTCAAAGAAACACCTCCAAGCCACATTAAAGATATATACAGAAAGATTTTATCTCCATTCTTGGTAATGAGGTGCCCTGATCATGCAAATAGTTGCCACTATTGCTACTTTTTTTTAAGAAGTAATCTCATATATAACTTTCTTTTTTTCCTGCGAGAACTCTTTTCAGGTTTTCTAGCTTCATCTGAATCAGTTTTTAACTCATACCTCATGTTTTCCTTTGATGCTTCAAACATATTTACGTTGCTTAATTATATTTCTGTTTAAAATGTTCCATTGCTGTTGGTTAGTTCAGGCTTACAGATTACGGTGTACCCATGCTAATCATTTACAAATATTTTCTCTGTGCAGGCAAAAAAGTATATACTAAACATTAATAAATTATGACATAATCTTTAAAAATCAAAATCTTATTTGTTCCATTAGATCATCTTCAGAAAGGAAAAGGTTAGTCAGAAAAACCAAGCAGTCCTTGGATTAATGACATGAAGACTTTAGTATTCTTGCTTGATTTTGATTGTGACCCCTTTGAAACATTGATTGCTTCTGATCATTTTCCATCTCTGCTCCGAACCATCTCTTTCATCAGTGCTCTGAGTGCTAGATGGAACGCTCAGCAAGTCCAATACAAGTTCTCCCCTGAGGCTTCTCTCATCTGGTTTTGTTCTGTCTTTGTGTAATTTCATTTGAGTATTAAATGTTCACGTGTTTTATTTCTGTACTGATGGGCATTTGGGGATATTTTGGTTTTCTAGTGAAGAATAGTATTGAAAGCCTCAGCTGTGCAGTAATAGCATAAGCAGTTTGTGATAATTACAGCATGGCTAGTGAGGCCTATCCAGGGGTTATTGCGTGACTGGGGCCAAAAGAAGGAACAGAAGTTATTTGATGTAAACATTAGGGAATATGCACCACCGGCTCTATTATAAAGTCCTCTGATGTTGCAAATGCTTGTGTATATCTAACTTTACAAGTATGAGTAATTCACTGACAATAATGGACTTACTTGTGTCCACTCCAGACTAAATGTTTGCTTTTTCAAGAATGAAAGTTTGTGTCTATGTCCTCAGTCACAGTGCATTTCCTCAGAAGAATATCGTAACGTGCCTTTCATCTGTCAGGACAGCGATCCTTGCATAAGCCCTTTATTAGAAGAGCTATGTGTTTAAACAGAAGGGAATTGCATCTTCTCCTTTTGATGGACGCATGTTTTACAACCATGGTTAAACTCTCTGTTACTGTTTTTTAAGCAAAGTAGATAGAGATAGTTTTCCTCAATGAAGAAAAAATACGGGGCTCTGAAAATGAGTTTAAAGGACATCATTGTCTATGATGTGTGAAAGACTGGAGAAGAGAGAGTAGGCAAAGATGGGAGTAATAGTTTTTATTTCTTAACGCTATTTTTTTTAAATGGATAGTTAAAGAGGAAAATGTTTACAGACAGATTATACTCCACCAAAGCTTCAGTAGATTGAAATAAAGATGTGCTAATATCTAAGATTATTTTTGAATACTTTTTTTCTTTTAAGTATTACTCTGTCAGCTAAATATAGTTCAGATTTTTACATTTTTATAGACCATGTGAGTTCCCTGCAGGCACATTGTCTCTGCGGTGATTTATATAGTTAGAATTATAGGGGATGATAAGCATTTGCTGTTCAATAGTGTAGTTAATGCTCAGCCCCTCGGGTAACAGAGCAGCGAAGCATTTACTACTCAGTGGTAGTTCTGCAACAATCAGCAGCAGTGTGACTCTATCGCAGTACATTTACATCGATACACTTCATCCTCAGGGAATTGAGCATTCACTCAGCATAGCCTAGGGAAAACAGCGAGAATGGACCTTTTCCAGTTCTTTTGGATGGCACAACAGGAAAAGTTTATTAGTGTAACTGAATCAGAAACAGAATCACAGATGGTATGACATGAAAATTATCTAACTTTTATTTTCTCTCCTTTTTTTTTTCAACAGTTCAAAAATAAATATTTGGACTGGAAAGAGTTTGGAAAGCTGAAAATTGTGAAGGATGCAGTAGTGGCAGACCCACTGCAGTTCTGATGCAGATGCCAGTGGCTCTGTGCCCTTCCATCCCATTATTAGAAGGAACCTCCTCTCTCAGGTACCTGTATATTTTCTCAGCACAAAGGATAGGTGAGCTTACAGGTACTATAGCTATATAACACTACTGTTCAATGACTGTTATGAGAAAATAGCAAGAGCTGAATGATTCAAGCAGTAGTAGCTCTTCTCTTGCAGGTTATTTTTCTCAGTAGACATGAAAGCATTTTATAAATGAAAAGAGTACCATCTACTTATAAAAGGGAAACTCGAAGCAGAAGGAGGCTCCAGGAGTTGGCCACAGTCCTTCAGCAAGACTGTGACAGAGTGAAAATACAGCAGAGGTTCTCAGGGAGTCTCTTAATGCTTTAACTGCTGCAGTCAACACTGCCCTCTCTCTCTGAAACACACCTGGAAGCCTCAGGCAGCAGTACAGCCTGCAGCATGAATAAGGACTGACAGAGTATGTTTTTCTCTTGTACGATATGAAAGATGAGGCAACCTACAGCAGGCAAGGGGAGCTTCAGCCTAGAAAATGCAGTGAAAAAGTGTGAAGCAAGATTTCTGTAAGTACTCCATCCCCATGGATGCCTCTGTGATCGTGAGAAAAGAAGACTGTGGTGAACTGAAGAGGCATGACTCTGCTTCAGTGACAGAATCTATAGGTAATTAATATTAAACCTATACTGTGTTTTTAAGCCTGACTGGTCATACAGTAGAGAGCCAGCAAGTATAGGTGTAGGCACAGCTCAGTGCAGTCTCAGGGCAGGCAGATCTCCGTATCCATACGTTTGGTAGTATATGACAGCACCAGAGTGCCCAGCAGGCTTTGTGAGGCTTCAAGCTGAGGGCAAGGTGGGTTTCCCAAATATTCCTGTGGTATTCCTTGTGCTTATCTGCGTGCCAGTATTGAAATAGCATAAGGATATGTGAAGAGCACTGTTAAGGTCAGTGATTGAGGAAAAAAAAGAAAGGGGGTATGATTTGTGTTAGAGTTGTGGAAACAGAGCTGATGACATGTTGTGGCAGTGGTGAGAATATAACACTACCCTGTGGTTGTGAACAATTAAAAAGTAGCTTGATGCCACTGGGTCTGTTTGGGATTCAGCACACAAAAAATAGTTATAGCTGTTAAGCTTTCAAAGAGCGGGAATATGGTGAATAATTAAAAAAAAGAGGCTTCGTGGTTCGGGTAACTGACCCATTCCTTCACCTGAAGCTAAAAAATGAGCCTCTTGGAGAGAGTGGTAGTAATACCTGGATAAGTTCAGTAGTAATATCAGAAGGAAATTGAGATTAATGAAGGATTCATTACGTCAGGATTCAGAATCTCATCTCAAAAATAGGAGAGGAGCAGCTGTGGAAGGAAGATACAGTATTAACATTGTAAGTCTCAGTGCAGACATGTGTAGTACAAAGAATCTGTATGGCCTGTATGGCTTTATCTCTGATAAAGCATTTACCTCCGCTGTTACCTCAATCCTCTTTCCTGCATCACAGTATGCCTAAGGCAATAGAAGTGCACTGAGGCATAATGTGGAGTTACACAATGCAAATAAAGGCAAGGATGTCACACAGAATATATATTATAAGTGATAGTGTGTATGATTGAAAGAGTGGATGTCTCCAACTGAAAGGAAAAAATATTTCTTTAAACTTCATGAAACTAGTGAGAAATCAATGATTCAATCAGAGTAGCACTGTAGCAGATCACTTTTATAAACTGTTTCCAGAGCAGAATCACATATGGAAACAATTGTGGATAACATGCAGTAAAATACATCCCACAGAATAATCCCATTCTGGCAGAGATTGAACTAGACAGTTTAATAAGCTTTCCATCCTTAATTTCTCTCTGCCTATGGTTCTTTCAGATGAAGCCATGTAATTTTATGTCCTCTATAGCTTTGGAAATATCCAATACCTTTTGATTTACAGCTTGACCGGTGTATAACAAAGTCCCGGATGCTTGAGGAAGAAAGACACCCTAATCATAACAGCACATTTCACGTATAACACTGCCAACTCCAGACCTTCATTTATATTTATTTATTTGTTTGTTTACTGTATCTGTGGAATGAAATATACTGCTTGGAAATACCTTAGCGGCCAGACTCTCTCAGGACCTTTATTAAATCCTCATATTGCAAAAGTGAAGAGCAGTAACAGTGATGTAAAAATATGATGGGAAATACAAGGCAAGATACACAGAAACTGAATGAACTGAACCATCCTCATTTCTTAACTATGTTGTTAAGGGATGGTATCATAGCATCAAATGGGCTACACATTTTGGGTAGCTACCAAGGATTGCAGATGCTGGAGAGCCTTTTGTGGACAATATGTAACTTTTGCAGGATTGCAATATTCCACAGGATGTGGATCCAGAGAAAGCAATCCGTTTCTTTCGAGCACCTCTGAATTTCTCATCTGCATTGGTAATCATTGGCAAGCTAAATCTTCTATTAAAAAAGTCTGATACCTGAAGCCCCAGCCTGGGACTGTTGGAAAAGAGATACGAGTTTGGTCTCATCCCATATCTAATGTCTAATAGACATCTGAATCTTAAACAAGAGGAATCACTTTCTGACAGTATTGCTCTGTTAACTATTGTAGTCTTTGAAAATGGAGACACATGGGCACTTCTGTAGGCTATTTTATACCATTGTCTCTCATACAAGGAACGTCTTCAGATGACCAAGAGTAAATCTTACCCTTCACATTTCATTAGGTGAAGTCTGATGGGATGAATTTCAAATAACAACTGGAATAATTCCATATTTTTCCTGAAAAAAGAAAAAAAGTCATTTAAGAAATAGCTAGGAAGGCTGAAATCTGTGATAAAGTTGTGCTAGGCTCTAAGGCTTCAATAGCTGGCATTCTTGCTAGTCCAAATATGAGGAAAAATATAAAGCTACAAAAAATATTTATTAAAAACTTTAAAAAATACTCTCATACATGCAGGAGTACTGTTTGGAGAAGATACCTTTCAACTAGATGCTATCAGATGAGACTATTGACTGTTAAAAAGCAGCACAATAAAAGCAATTCATGTAAAATATTAATAGGGGAACTAATTAGAGAAGAGATGGAGTGAGCTGTGATTATAACTATGTCAAACCCAAAACAGGAAGAAAAATGTCCCTTCCTTCCCCCCAGCCAAGAAAAATACTTGTGTTCACTGGCATATTGAAAGCTGTACTTTACAAATGATAGTATTAGTAAGCAAATACCTGAATAGTATCTAATTAAAAATGAATACTCAGAATTTTCAACAGATATAAAGGGGAAGGGGAGGGGAGGAGGAAGAATAAGAAAGCAAAGCATTGGTTGGTTAGTAATTCTGAAAATTATGTAATTTTCTATTTCTAGTGGGATTTAAAACTGTGTAGGGACTGATAATGCATAATTGATTAGAAATCAATTTTCATTCCAGATGCAATACCAGGTTTTAGCAGAGCTTGTTTGAATATCCGAGAGGTTCTTTTTTCTATTTGAGACATGATTTTATCCACATGATTGTACCAGTAAGTTTGTTTCACTGTGAATGTCTAAAACCAGGCATAGCTGTGTTGGTTCTTCTTGAAGTAAATATGCAAAAGGTAGATTACTGGAAATATAACGCAGTTTGATTTCATCTATTTTTAAAAGTTTGCTAGGTCTTATTTAATAATCCAGCTGAACCTGGATTGGAATAATTAAATATGTCTACATAGTCCAGTTCAAAAGTAATGCCTCCTATTTATTTCCATGGAAACTACGATAGATACAAAGAGCACTATAACACTATTTGATAGAGCAAAGTCTCAGCTACAAAATAAAATTTTTCAGTGCATTCACCACCATTAGCCAATTCATGTAGATGAACTGATCGAGACGCTCTTCATTTCGTGGTGTGACAGCTGTGCATGGCTGTCTGGAACATGGCTTGTCTTTCATGCCACTGTTGCCACTACTGAAATGCACCGTCTACCCCCTTACTGTGCCAACATCCACTGTTTGGTCTCCATAAATGTTCAGCAAGCACTGATGAATGTCAGTGGGTGTTATTTTTTCCTCATGGAGGGATTCATTGAGACACCTTTGTTTCAT
The DNA here is from genome assembly GCF_002078875.1 of Numida meleagris. NCBI lineage: Eukaryota > Metazoa > Chordata > Aves > Galliformes > Numididae > Numida > Numida meleagris. The sequence continues at coordinate 13,781,046 of NC_034412.1, forward strand.
GAGCACTTCCATTTCAGACACCATTCTGTCAGACTACCTCTCTGCTGCCATCTGTCACACAGCAACAACATGTAATACTGGGGGAGAAGTTCAGCATCCGCCTCTGATGTCATGGGCCAATATAATAAAATAGAAGGCATTACTTTCAGAGCAGCCCTTGTATTATAGGCATAATCCTATGAACTACAGGACACTCAAACTCTGTTCTAAGAAAGCAGTGAACAGTTTCTTTTAAGACTAGATTTAGATCTGGAATGTTCGTAAGCATCATCATTGTGGGGGCTGACAGCAGGGACTGCCCAAACTCACATCCAGATGTATGTGCGCAGTGGTATGGAAAGTCCTTATTCAGTGTCCTGTGGGTTTGGATCCATTTGAATGAAACTTCAAAAAACGTATAGCCAAGAAGGAAAGCCAGCTTATCCAGCCACTTAATAGCACTGATCAAAAACTTGGTGTAGGCATTATTTGAACTGGAAGTTGCCAAATAGAGATTGTATATCAACTACCGATGCCAGAAATGTGTTTACAATAACGCTGTGATACAATCAAATCAAGAATAGGAGTTTTACCTTAAGACTGATTTGAAAAGACTTCAAGAGCCGTGTTTATTGCTGAACATATCCTAGGGACACATAATCCTTAACCTCAGTTCTACTAGAGAAGCCACACTCTAACAAGCTGGAGGAACTCCACCTGGCCTCAGCATTAGGAACTTCATGGGAAAATAAAAGCGGGATGGTGTTACTTTTGTTTGATGTTCCAGCGTGAAACACTCAGAGGAGGCATGTTCAAGCAGCTGAATTAGCAGTGGAAAAACTCAGTTTACTTGCATTTACTCTCAGCTGTACCAATATGCCATTACTACATGGAATACAGTAGGCTCCAGATGTCCTCGGTGCCTGAATGTGACCCGATTGTAAATTATTCTATAAATGGCTTGGATAATGATCCAATAATATTTATTGAAAGAATACTACTTTATATGTGTGATGTTCATGCTACATATGATGTCATCTTCATGTATAGTACAGAGGGTTGGTAATTTGTACTTCCTTTTTCCAGAATAGCAGATCAGAATTTATAGTCAGGTCTCAGAATAAAGTACAACTTCAATATAAGGTAACAAATGAAAAAGACATTTGATTTGCACTTGAAAATTACATCTTTACCTTGATCACAGTACTGTCGTCCACTCATACTGCAGACTTCACTCTCCAGAGGTCCCTTCCAACCCCTACAATTCTGCGATTCTGTGAAATCATTGCATTCCAAAGAAAGTGAACTGACAAAAACATATTTATCGTGGTTGGTTTCTTTTTCTCCATATTGATGTGTTTATATTGAGTTTTATTTGTAACATCTGAAAATAGCTGAGAGAGATGTGGTTTGGATGTTCTGTGAAGATTGCTTTTTATTTTTCAGTCCTCTTAAATACTCTAGTAATATAAAACAAAGAACTCAAAACAGACTTTCCAAAAAAAAGCAGCACCTTAAGTGTTTCTTTTGAATTCAGTAATTTACTCCGACCCAACTCAAATTCAGCAAGTTCTCTAAATCTGATGGAGACTTTTCTTGCTTTAATGGTAACAACATTTGGACCTTGGCAAAATTCATATTTATAAATGAGATGCAATTATCTGGCTTCTCCTAACACCCTATGTTACTGAGCCGGTAACTGTGTCTATTTCCAGTGCAGCTGTATGTTTTACCTGTAGCATACCAACCCTGTGTACTGTCTACAGCTGATATAGACACTTCCATATTTAATGTAACCTCTTCTCCTGTGAGAGTAAGATTGATTTAAGGTGTATCTGCATCTAGAAGATATATGGGGTCTTTGACCAGACTAATCTGCAGTTCATTGTTACAACCAGACACATGTTGAAAGGTATTTTACTTACTGAAAAATTATGACTCCACAGTTTTTTCTGAGTCTTCCACATCTTAATTTTAAGACTTATTTTTCTTGAAAAGTAGAAAGTGATTATCTTAACTCAGGAATGGATGTTCTCAGTAGTCGTGCATTGGATTGTGATTAATCTCAATACTGAAATGAATTTAGAATTATAAGCTTCACTATCATGTTCAAGATGTAAGTAGAAGCAATCAGTGTGATTGCTTAAAATAGCCCATTTTCCATTCTCCAATGGGAGTAGCGTTCAAAATTCATCAATAGTGTGGGCATACGTTACTCAGCCAAGTAATCACCATAGTCTTTTTAGACAGTTAAAAGCATTAAATTTCAACGTATTGTATTAAATCCTCACTAACAGAGTCTTGGGCAAGTTTCTTATACAAAGAATATAAAACATGTTAATGAATAAGTCCAAATGCAAACTCATTAGCTTAAGACTACATAGCAGAACCATGAAAACAGCTATGTTTTTTCCCTCAGGATGACAACTTCTCAATTATAAACAGAGCACAGGAAGATATGCTTAGGAGGCAGTTCTTTCAGATGAGCTAATTAAGAATGTTCTGGCTTTTTTTGTGTGTGCACCCAAGTGAACAGCACTATTAAGGCAGAGGGAACTAGACAGTTGTTAAGTACCATTCACAGTTCGTTCAGGTGATTAAGTTTGGTTCCAAGACAATGGTTCAAACTCAGCATGAAAGCATTTAATTCAGCATAATTTTAGAAGATAAAAAAAAATATATGCAAAAAGCTCTTGAAGGCAAGTCATACCACCTAAAGGAGAAATGCAGATATCCTCTTTAAATTGAAAGTACCGATTTAGAAAAAATTAGAAACCATAGCAGATTCAGTTAAATGTTTAATGTAAGATTCAGAAACCAGTGTTCAGAATACTCTCGTCTGCTATTCAAGAAGAAGAATTTAAGTCTTTTTTTGTTTGTGCTACATTTACACTTGCAGCATCGTGTCTTTCTTATTAAATATCCATGTACCCATCAAAACAAATCCCATTGCTTAAGCTAGTCCATTATTTTCTCTTGATGTTTTGCTGCCTGACAGGAACTGATTGATATCAGTAGAATGACCTAAAGCAGTAATCTCAGCTGATGTATTCATCTGTTCAGGAGCTGAAAATATACCAATACAAACATTTCTTTTTGATAATAACTCTTTTTATTCTATCTTACGAGCAGTAATATTAACAATAAAGTAACAGAGCTGCAGATCTATAGCCTTCAGTATACAAAATTTCACTGCAGCCTTTTCCTTTGTAATATTAAAACTCCAACTGCCATTGTTGCAGGGTAAATGTCTCCTTACTCTCCTTCTGTCTGGGGTAAGTGAAGTATTTGCAATTAGGTGGAAAACTAACCAGAATATATTTTATGTGTATGCACGTCATGTGCATTACAGACATAGAAATAAAAGCAATTGATAATTCCAGGGAACGTGTCAAAAAATATGTGGGAAATTATACCATAGCTATATGTGTTCTTTTACTTTTGTTTAACATAGCAAAGTTAATTTATTCAGTCTTGTTTTATTATCCAGATGCGTATCAGTCAGATGTGCCATTAAAATGAAGTGGTTTTCAGAGTGGAAAGAAGAATAAAGTCCCATTATTTACCAGTATTCACAGATCTACTTTGCTCATAGTATTTCTAAGCATGTACTTTCTATTGGCAAAGAAAGCATTTTGACTGGCTTGAAAGCTTAATATGCTCCCATGAACTTTTTATGACTTAATCATTAGAAATAAACTGCTTCATGATCTCTGTTACTTGATGCAAGTCTATTGTTTTTTTACAGTCCACCCTGATTCCAGGAAATTGAAATGTCTCACTGGCAAACCAGCAAAAATACTTTTGCAGTCATTTAGTAGCTGCAGAAATAGCTTATCTGAATCAGGCTCTTGAAATTTAAACAATTAAATTTGGCAGTTTCCTGTTCTGAGACAAGCCGTTGTTAACTAGTGTTGATGCTAATGAGACTCGTTTCTTGTCCCTCAGTGCATGGGTGAGTGTTTGTCACTGGAATATAAATTCCTCCAGTAGCTTTTGAAACCATTGAATAGTTAGCTTAAATTGATGTCTTGCATATATTCATGCAAGTAAGTAGTAAACTTTGTGCAAAGAAGGAAGAAGTTAGTTAGAAGAAGGAGAATTAGCGTAACTTCTCTAAAGTAAAAATAATAATAATTATTATTATTAGACTGCTTTTATTATTAGGTATCGGAGTCTCTTTTGAAGGGAGATGATTCAAGCATGATGGCAAGGGAAAGTTCAGTCAGACCTTGGATCGCTGTGGAACCTGGCCATGAGATCCAAACTGGAGAGTGCCAGGGCTGCCAACCTGATCACAATTCTTATTATACTTAACAGGGATGTTTTCCAGGGGCTTCCTTGGATCCTGACAAAATTCCATGAACAGCCCCTTAGGAGCTGAAGTTCCCAATTCCTACCTATTAAAAATGGGGAATTTATCTACTAGATGCTCTCTCTTGTTTTCCTGTGATTCATAAGCTTAATAAAACAAAATGTTAGCAGATGAAAAGGAAATTGGAGTGCAATTAAATTCTTAATAGTTGAATAGTCAAGGAATTATGTAAAAAATCACCCAGGATCGTGAAAAGAGAATAAAAAGTATTATGGTGGCAAATTGCATGGATGTATGAGAGGCATTATTTCAATTCCTGAATTTATACTGTGCTCAAATTTGATGTCGGAAATTAATCCCTACTTTTCCAACTTTAACCCAATTCCTTGTTTGGCAAATATGAACTATGTGTAAGTATGCGAAAAAATGCTGCAGATTTGTTAGGTCTTGACGTCAAATTTAAAGGAAGTGATTTGCTTACCTACAGTACCTGTCACATTCTGACTTCATCCTTTCTGATGATAAAAAGTGGCAAAGGAAACTTGCTAGTCAAAATGCCAGGTTAGCTCAAAACAATGGAAGGAAATTAATTTTTTAAAATGGAAAGATAACTTTTTCTCAGCTGTGGATCTTTGTACTCTGTGGCAGAATCCTGTTAAAAATCTGAGGGAAAAGGTTCCTGAAAATGGGGAAGGTCTTCTGTCAATTGTTTGCATCCATCATTAACCAAGCTTAGGCTCCTGTCGAAGGGCTCCATATGCAGGTTTGATTTCCTTTTAAAATTACAAATCTTTTAACCTTTGTTTCTCTGCTCGTGGTTCATCTGAAGATACAAAGTCTGTGATAGAGGGCAAGTAAGGAGATAAAATGGACAAGACAAAATAGGAGAAAATAGACGAAAAAGGAGATATGGTGAAATATTGTAGCAAATTAGTACCTGCTTCCTAGAGACTTTATATGGCAACTAGAGCTGCTAACATTATTCATGTATAAAAGAAGATGTAGAAGTTTCAGAGAGCATCTGTAATAGCATAGGCCATATACTCTTCAAATAGCAAAAGTACTACTGCCCAGTAAGAGAACACCATGACAAACATTTTTCTCTTTCAGTGTAAATACTGGGGATGTGGCGAGAAAGGTAGCTAACAGTGCATAGCAAATAGTGACTCAAAATGAATATGCCAATAGCTTATTTCCAAAAGACTTTATAAATTTTGAAAAGCAAAAATCTGAAGTAGAGGTGATTTGGATATGGATAAATATTTAGATAGTAAATAGTTCCAGAAATAAATATTGTATGAAGAAAATTTTACTGAAGACCTCTAAGGATAAAGCCTAGTGAAAGCTAGAATGCCATCAGTTATTCAATTTGTTTTTGAAGTGTTGTTAATGGCTGACTGAAAAAGTGAGACATTTAGGGCTTATTCGTAATGATTCTTTTCCTTCTTGAAGTTAAATAAAAGAAAAGTTGTGTTTAGCAAAACACTTATTGACATCAAAATGATTTCTGAGTATTTAGATTTTACTTTAAAAGTAAAATACTTTAAAAGGCAAGTACTGTGAAATGACCACATTTTTTTCAATAGACATTATTCTGTTCTTATCTGTGACATTTACAGTAATTCATGACCAGTTTGTACGCTCTTGCCATCTTATGTAACTAACATAAAAATGAATGAAATCATCCAGCTAAAAACTTAGAACCTTCAGAAATAAATGAAGTTTTACTTTGAATGAATATGCTAGTGCCTGTCAGTTCTAAGGTACGCTAGTTAGATAAGATTTGGTTTTGTTCTGACAGTGTATCATTTTTAAGTGCTGGAAATGTGTAAAGCAATGCACAATGCAAGCACTACCAACAACCCTTGCCCTTTAAAGTACTTAGGTTTTCATTAGAGAAAAAATATGGTCATTAGTAGATGTGCTACTAAATATTGGCTTAGGTCTGCTGTGAGGTAGGAGAGGAGCAGTTTTGTTGTTCCACTGCAAATTCCCTGACCTGACTCATCCATTAGCTGTTTGATGTTATGGTTATTTGAATTTCATTTCAGTAGCAGCACATTAATTTTTCCGTTGGGTCTCTTATCATGATTAAGTTTTGCAGGTTGGAGAATTCAGAGCAATAATGGTCTCTACTCTTAGGATTATTTTTTTTCCTAAACAAAAGTGATCTGATAATCTCTCTTTCCTCCAGCCAGGATGATCTGTGCTACTGTATAATGATAGAAATCCTGCATCTTTGGCTATTCATGGGCCTGAGATACAGCCTACTGCAGCTGATAAGGTATAATGGACTTCAGTGATCTTCAGCACCTCTGAACTGAACACAGCGAAGACCCAACATGACCGAAGTTTCCAAGTCCAACTGTAAGGTAAACCACTGTACGAGTAAAGCACGTGTCAAATATTTTGCAGAATTCTGTGTATCTGTGTTATGTTGTTAGTTACAATGCCAAAATGCTCCCCTTTATATCTGAGGGTTCCATCCCTGCTCTAATGTAGGAAGAGAGTCTCACTGGACAATCTAATCAGGTAGAGTTGGTGTAGAAAACAAAAATTCATATAAAAAGCATTCTGAGATCTACTGAGATAATGTGAAAATGTCCACTGGAATGGGAATGGGTAGAATTTGCTTATCAAAATCCTTTATGAGGACCTATAATTTTATTTTATATATATAAATATATCTGTAGCAGAAATGTGGATTCACATTGCAGAAAGAAAGAAAGAAAAAAACCCAGTCTTTTAAACACTCTGTGACTTGCAACTAGAGGGAAAAAAAATATTTGTTTTTATAGTTATTATCCAAAAATTAAGGGAGAGAAAATTGTAAGTGGATATAACAGCTAAACATCAAATGAAACATTCCTGTTTAAGTAAGGAGTCCTGTTACTTAATCCATGTGTAGGAAAATGGCTCATGTCATTTTTCACTGGAAGCTAAGTACAATTTTGAAGCTAGTAGGTTCAAGAGATATTCCATGGTCTAGATTGTTAAATGTTAGAAGGTGTAATCAAGTAATTCAGCTAGCAGCATGCTTGGTAGAATGGGAGATGTTTGTTTAGATTCCAATTTATGGTTGTTTGTTTTATTATTTTACCCTCAGGAGAAAGCTTAAATGCTTAATACTGCTACTTTTCTAGTGCTATACAAAGCACATAATAAAACATAAGGCAACTTTGCCTAGTTTATACTAGAACTTTTAATTAAATGTTTTTTCTTTGCAAACTGAATTTAAAAACAAAAATGAGCAGTAGGAGGCTTTAACTGCACAATGTCTCTTTTGAGTTAGAGTCAAAGCTTTAATTGGTTTTATTGGAGGAGGATCGTATTGTAACCTCAGAGCCAATATTTGTAATCAGTATCGAAAGGGGTCCTTAGAACCACCAAGAAAGGCTCATGACAGCTAACACCCGAGTGCAGGGGAGTGGAGAAGTACACAAAGAACTTCTTAGAAACTATGTGATTATGTGTGAATGTTTACAGAAATCTGATGCACATGTATAGCTTAAGCATATACGTATAGCTACTGTCTGAAGGCAAGGTATTCATGATAGGTGGAGTGCATCCAGCGCTCTAATAAAGAATGCCGCCTCTTAATGCTGCACTGGTCACTGGTGTTAAGAGGTTTCTTTTCTCCTGGTTTTTCTGTGACAGTATCTTTCATTTATATCCAACGTCTTACTTAATTTGTTGAGAATTTCTACTTTGTTGTCTTGTCCCTTAAGCCTTTCCCAGATACTAACAAATTATCTCCACAGAATTGCTGTCAGAGAAAATAATTTATTTGCACTTTATGGTTTGGAACAAGGCACATCAGAAACAGTAAATACCTTTGTATTGTGTTGTGTTCTGTGAAGTGCCACCTCTGGTCCCCGGACAGATGCCTGTGCCACGCTACTGTTGTTCATGTGTTAATAGCTTTTGTGCTGTCAGGACATCCATTAGTAATCGGACAGAAGGAATACAGTTCAGTGAAAATTCAAACTCAACGAACTGAATTTGTCTTGGACTGCCCTCTTAGTGTGTTGCAATGTCTACAGTCACAATTACATTTGATTGTGTTAAAAGTGCTTACTAGGCTGAATTTTGAAGCTGTTTTGAAGCTACCTGTCCATTGCTTGGTCAAACAACACGTATAGAATATAGACATTACAGGATGAGAGTCCTTCCCTTTACTTAACTTGGAAGTCCTAGATGTATCTGTGCTTTATTAAAAACATAGCTGTGAAAATTTAAACTAGACTGAAATAATACAGGCAAGTAAAGCATGAGCCAGAGACAATAATTTAGAAGCAAGATACTCCGTCATGGGTGTTCTAGGAGCTGAACCGGGAAATATTGCCTCATTCCCCAGAAACATGAGCCTAATTCTTACCACATTCCTGACCTAATTGTGCACACTGACCAGTTCAGCTATGTTTCAGACATACAGCTAAATGTCTAGGCATGGCTGTGGTTTTCTTTGTTTTGTTCAATCTGATGTGATCTCAGTGCTTGACAGTGGACTTCTGGATGTGAACCTCATCCTCCAGCTTTTGCAATATCTGGATTTTCAAAAGATTTCTTCTGGGTCATGAACACTGTATTTCTACCGTCCATTAATATAAAATGTTTGCATCTTTATTTCTAGATGACTTATTTACTTGTTAAAAAAAATGATAGCAAAAAAATTAAAATAAAATAAATGCTTTAGAGGCTTCAGCACAAAAGCAATAACCTGGATCCCTCTAGAGGCCATTTGTGTAATATTTAGTAGGGAAAAAGAATTAAACTTGTCTCTCAATTCTCTGTCCGCAGGTAAAGGAAGCTTATCTATCTCATATTACTGCTTATTATCTTGCCAGCATGCTTCTGTTGGGTGGAGAAAGCTGTGTAATTATTGTACTTGCACTTCCTTAAACCAGTTCGTACCTTGGGCTGGGTAATGTGGCAGTTTCACTGTGCATTAATTCAAAGTCTTAATTCCTCTGTGCACGTTTCCTCAAAGATTGTTTTTTAAAAAATGAGTGTTTTATGTTAAGCACTAATCAGTGCACCAGGAGAGTGTTCCATTTGCAGTAGTGTTGCCAAGGAACTAATTAAACCGGCCAGACAAAGGGGTACTATTGCTTCCCCATGTGTGCATGTTTAAGCAGAGGCCTTTGTAGGTTTGATTACGATCTCAGGTATACTGACACAACTCTCGAGTTTGTGTGAAAAGTCAAATGACTGTAAAAGACATGACAGGCTGTCATGGTGAGGAGAACCTGCACACAGTTAGCTGAGGTGTGAGTAGTCTGAGCAGAGAGGAACAGTCCAGCACAGCAAGGAAATGAACTGAGCTTTCTAAACTCTTCTGGGATAAAAGCAATCAGAGCACAATTTTAGGAGAGCACCTCACTGATGGTGAAGCCCAGCCCTGTTGAACACTGTCTGTGAATAAGTTTCCACATCAGATGCTTTCTGGGCCTGAGAGCATTGTTACTCCAGTGGTCATTCAGGACAATCTGCTTATGGAGCTGTGCACATACATATATAACTTAAGCAACAGAGATAACCCCCATTTATCAGCAGTTCCTATGAAACAGCAGGCTGTAAATACAAGGGATGAAATGCTGGCAGTGTTCCATGATCTGTTCTGGATTGACTGAAAAACTTTGCCACAAAGCATCAAATCAATTGAGACAGCTAATCAGAAAAATCAGAATGTTTTTATAGTGATCTTGGCAAAATCAATTGAGCGAACTTTGCTGCTAGTGATGCTTGCACTTTGTATAATTTGAGTTGATGGTAGATAGGTAGTTTATGATTAATGTCCTCTAAAATATTTTTAGTTCAACTTTGGTACTCGTAGTGTTTCTCATAAAAGTTTATCATTCCTTTCTCCTTCCTGGCAGTGTTATCGCTATTATTCCACAAGATCATGTCAGGTATTTTTAATTTTTAATGAAATTAATGCCAAGAATGGTATACTTTTATACTTACTTGTGGCACAGAGCAAAATTGTTTTTGATCATTCATTACATGCAAAATATCCCGTTGTACACCATGAAATATAATTTCATCCACATGAGTGAGCACTGATGAGGTGCTTTTGAAGAAGTGTTGGATAAAATCACTATCCATGTTCAACTTTGCGGCAAAGGTGACAAGTATAATGTTATGATGAAAGATAAAGATGTGGGAGAATAGTCATAAAGTCAGTTTACAAAACAATCTACAAAAAAGCAGCATATTTTTATGCAGCGTTGCATTACCTGTGAAAAAAATCTGTATCTTGCATTCATTGTGCACTACAATATGCAAGAAACATAGGTAGATTATGCATAATCTGGCTTTGTATCTGAGCCAGTAACTATTCATGGCAGGGGAGAGATTCCAGTGGGCTTTGCATCATTCTTCACTCTGCTTCACCACTTTGCTTAAGTGCCACTTTTGATTTTTTTTTTAATATACTTGGTCATGACAGAAGTTTCATTTCAAACCAGGAAGTATATCTGAAAGGATGTGAGTCATCACCAGGTATTTTTAAGCAATGTAATTCTCTTATTCTGGGCTGATTGACCAGGTAATTGATTTGTCACTGCTTACTTTTGGCTTCTTAATTAAGTAGGAAGCAATAACTCATCTGCCAGTAAGTGGAGCTCTTTGCTAGTCCAGGGAGGTCTTCACCAGGAAAGTTTTTTCTCCTTTTCTTTTTTGTTTTACAAACTGTAAAGTTGGTATTTAGTTTTTCTTTGGCCCTTTTGCAACTTCCACATTATGTTCTACTTCTGTTGTTTATAAATCAAGCAAATTATAAATTACTTTATTTCCATGGAGATTTCTTTCCTTTTCTCTGTGACAGCCAACTGTTGCGAATATTCACCCATCCCTTAAAATAGAGGGGAGCTCTTAATACTTCACTTTTATCTTCATTTTAATTTTTTATTTTTGTAAGAAATATATCTTGGTATTTTTAATAAAAATAGTGTGGATTGCTATACCAGGGATTTGGGGAAGATGGAAGGGTTTCCCATGTTTTTCAGACTGTGGACTTGTTACCTACCAATAAACATACATTTATAGTAATGGTTCCTTAGAGTGCAGAATGTCAACCCATCTGTACCATGATGTACTTTGTGGTTTTATAAAAGGTTTACTGTGTAAGATGGTGAAGGATCTGTTTCCATGAGAATTGCTTTTCCAAGAATCAGCTATATTTTAACTTCTTTTGTACTGCAAATTACCTGAGTTAGGGAGGATTGTCAAGGAAAACATAGAACTTTCCAGTCACATATAGAGAAGTATGAAGAAAATTGTATTCATCCAAATGACATGTCAGGATTAGTTTTCTAACCTAAACTCTCAAATGAATCCTTGGTGAATATTAGACTGAACATAGAATAAAAGACTACAGGATATATGGAGCAACACACCAAGTAAACCACATGCCGGCACAAATAAACAAGACTTCAACATTAATAAAGTACATAAAGAAGGATACCTCTAAGATTAGCAAAATATTTCTAAGTATTGTTTATATACGCTGGCTATTGCTGAGTCAGCCATCTCTCTGGAGGTACCTCATTTTGTGCATGTGTGCATGCTTCAGTGCTTGCATTTGTTCCCTCTGAGCCTGCCAGCGTTGTTCCTGCCCACTAGTCCCAACTAGTATTGCCATCCTACTCCTGAAAGAGAAGCAAGACTATTGTGGCAGTAAAAACTGTTAAATGTACATCCATGACTAAATAAGGAAAGACGGGAAGGTGCATTCTCTCCTTACGTGTTCTTATGTACAGTGCAGGAAACTACCCTTTCCTCCTGTTGCAGGGGTGAATTAAACGGGGAAATTCACCTCATCTTGGAGATGACTTCTGGCAACTCCATAGCTTTGAATTGAATCATAGAACCATAGAATCATTAAGGTTGGAAAAGACCTCTAAGATCATCTGGTCCGACCATTCACCTGCCGCTAATACTGCCCACTAGCCATGTCCCTCAGTGCCACAGCTCCACATTTCTTGACCACCACCAGGGACAGTGACTCCACCACCTCCCTGTGCCAGTGCCTCACCCCTCTTTCCAAGAAGCTGTTGTTCCTAATATCCAGCCTGAACGTCCCCCAGCGCAACTTGAGGCCATCACCTCTCATCCTGTCGCTGTTACCTGGGACAAGAGGCCAACTCCCACCTCACCACAACCTCCTCTCCTGTAGAGCGTGGTAAGGTCTCCTCTGATCCCCCTCTTCTTCAGACTGAACAATCCCAGTTCCCTCAGCTGTTCCTCATAAGACTTATGCTCCAGACCCTTGAAGCTGAAAGGGAAGGGAGATTGCATCTCCAAAAAGATTTCAAAGAGTTAAGTGCCTTTTCTCATTGTTTCTGATGAATATCAATCAGTAAATTAATAGTCTTAGTCATGTTAGTAGCAACAACAACAAAAAAAAAATAGGCCAAGGAAGTAGAGAAATACACCACCATCCCCATTGTATAAGTGGAAGCATAGACTGCAAGATACATTAAGTGAATTGCTGCAAAGTTGGAAATGTATTCAGCTGTATTGTGCCCAAATTGTACTCCATCAGGCCTCTGGCTTTTGCACTTTTTGAACTTACTGATGTTATGAGCCATATGCAGCTTTCCTATTCTTTCATTGCCAGGGACAGTGTTCCTCGGAATTGCTTTGTAATCCTGTGCACTGGGAGACAGATTCAAGCAGAACTCAAAAACAGATCTGCTTAGACTAAAGTCTCAAATTCTTTAAGTAAGGGAAAATTAAGATAAAATGGAAATTCAAAGGGTTTGTAAACCAGTGACATTTGACTATGACAGTCTTTGCAAGATGTCTTTTGCTTCTCTGATTAGTGTTTTAGTCTCCACAACTTTCTGAGCTGGAGCATAGCATGCAAGTCCCAGCTTCCAGCTCAGCTGACACTGTCCCTGAAGTTTATTTAAGCCTTTCCTCCTGAATTTGCTCAGCAGCTCTCCAGAAACTATGCTACATTCTCTTTCTTTCCCCTGACCACTGACTTCTGAAAAGACTACGGTATTCAATGAAGAATGCAAAAACTTAATAGCTTCAGCGCTCCCCTTGTAGAGGGTCTTTCTCATATGGGAAGATAGAGGGGATCACTGAATCTGAAGAAAAAAGTGCTCCCTAAAAAAACAATGAGAAGGGCTCTCCAAAGCCATAGGGAAGCTGTGAAACGAAGGAGAAACCCTGTGCTCACGAGGTGAGAGTTGCTAATGCCAGCTTTCAGCAGTATCTTCACTCCCTGTAACCTGTTGTGTTTCCTGCCCTCTGCAGAAACCAAAGCTCACCTCTGCTTTCCCTCAAGGACTGATAGTTTCTCCCAGCACAAAGACCCACTTAATTTAGCTTTTAGGGGCTTTCGTTGGTGCTCTGAAGTCTCTCTTCTATTCAGAAAAAAATACTCCTGTATATATCTGCAGAATCACATCATTTTACAGCTGGTACCGCATAGCAAGACTGCATTTTAGATCACTCTCAGGCAAATCTGGCTTTTACTCCATATAAAAGAAAGGTCTCCCATTAACCACAGCTCAGTTCAGAAACATACTTAGAGACTGCTGCCTTTTAAAAGCAAGGAAGGCAGCAAATAGTTTCATTCAATCAAAACAAAGCAAAAAAAGGAGGCAACAAATCTTCACTGAAAGACCGCTGTATCAGTGCAGTAAGCCTCTGGGCTTCGGTAACTTCAACTCTTCTCAATTGTGTGTGACTTTGTTAGAGGATTCATTAGTTAAAGTTAATGAGTGCTTGCCCACAAACTCTCATCTTCATAACTAACGCACCAGCACTTGTCTCAGAACATTACAGTAACATTACATTACCCTACATAGCAAACTGTGATTTATTAGACTGTAAAACAAAAGCAATGTAAAACTTGCCTAGAATTGATCATTTTTTCCTTAAAAGAGGATGCAGCCATGCTATCCAAATCAGGATCCCAGTATATTCTATGCTTTGTACTCAGAAATACCATCTAGAGCATACTGGATTTTACAGCTGTATGTAAAAATACACTGTCAATTTACATCAGTGTCGCAGGAGGTGCCAAAACTCGTTAAGCTGAAGGGCAAACTGTCAAACAGCATATCCATAAGTCTGACCAGGGAGAAGTGTAACATTAAGTTCAGTGGAACTAAGCAGAAACTGCAAACAAAAAGTGGCTAAGCATTGTGGTGGATCGTTGCCTCTTTCTGCCATGTTTTACACCAGAATAGCACAGTTGAATTGAACTGGTAAGACAGAGAATGGAGCTGTATTTCACAGGCACCCAGTGCACATATAACTTCTTAAGACAAACTCACTTTGACTTGAGGCAGCTTTGCAGGCTTAAATAACATAGGGGATCATTTTGTAGTCTCATGTCTCTGTGCTGCAGTCAGGCCCGGAGAGGGTCTCTCAAATGTCTGAATCACTGGAGCCATCCTGAATCACTGTCCTTAAAGGAGAGGTGGTTAAGTGCGGAGTACAGAATGCTGCTTTCTGGGCAATCAGCAGTTGGAAAGGCAGCAATGCTGACAGCCCTCATTGGCATTAGCAGTCAGCACCAACATGTCTGCTCATAACTGGCTGCCAATGTAAGGGCTTGTGTGAAGTACACACCTCAAGATAGCCCGTGCCACAGGACTGAGATACGTCGCAAGAAAAGGTAAAATAAACAAAGACAGTGATTAATTATTTTGTCACTGCTCTTGTATTGTGATATGGACAGTACTCAAGTAGTTTCAATACACTGCTTTGGTAAGTAGTTTGATATATAATCATTATTTTTGTGAGTTGGGCTGTTGAGTAGGTGTAGTCTCTGCATGTGCTGCAGTTGCTGTCTGAAAGATTAATTCCTAAGTATGGCTTCTTTGTACCGTACAAACCATGGAAACAGGTAATTGGGGTCAACTTTGTTTGCCCTTTTGAAAATTTTAATGTGAGAGCTTTGAGCAAGGGTTTCTTTCTGAATCCCTTGTAAAAATAAGTTTACAGCAAACCCAATAAAGTAGCAGGCAGCATGAAAGTTAAATCACAAGGGAAAATGTAAAAGAGTTAAGTTTCTAAAAGCTTTCCAAGAATATAGTGGAGTTACAAAGAAGAGGACTGCACTGACCTCGTAAACAGTCAGGTAAAACTATTCCTGAAGAGATGCAATATCTTTGACTTCAACTCTCTGCACACATTTGGAGAGTTCTGCTGCTTCAGTGGTGGTTATGAAAACAGGTTCTTAAATAGGCAGCCTGAGATCTACCGATAAACTCAACAACAGACAATTGTTGTCTATTGCAGAGATGAGACCAAACCTGGTATTTAAATTACATGTAGTAGATCAAAGGGAGTAGGCAGGCAGCTACCTACGTCCGTGGCTGGCTGTCTTCCTTCTGTACTATCTTTTAAGCAATTTCTGTCCTATCTTTTCAGCAGTAGCAGCAGTTTGGGGAAAAGAAAAATAAAAGCAACAGAGCCTTTCTTCTTTTGGGGAACAGAGGACTAATAAATGAGCTCTTTCTGCCTTCCTAAGTATTAGGAATGCTTTCAAAGCATTCAGGGCAGAGGTGTGGCCCAAGGGGCTCGAGGGCTATGAGAAGATGGCAGCCACCTGTAAGCACCAGGCTCCGGGAGCTGCAGTCCTGCAGCTCAGCTGTGAACTGCCTCTGCCAGCAGTGCTTTGCTTCTGAGAGATGTTTCCTTTGGGACTTCTGTATTGGGATTAAAGCTTTTTGTACCTTTTATCTTAGCTTGCAGAGCTGCAACAAATTTGTAGTTAAGACTCTAAACTACCTGCAACACTGGAAAATATTAGTTCTTTTAGGCAATTTTAATGCAACTTTCTAGGGTGTCAGTGTTGCCACGGTGATGATGTAGTAGAGCAGAGAATGGTGAAATATTAGAAAATGTGTTTTGGGGCAAATGGCATGCAAAATTGCTCTTACTGCTTTTGCCCCTTCTAGATTAATTCTTGTTTTAGAGCAAGTGGCTGTTTGACTCTCTTAGTGTATATCTGTGCTTTTCTTAATGTGAGCTACAGAAACTGCAGACCTGATGCTGCAAACCTGCTTACATGGAAATCCGCACCTATTTGCATTTAATTTCCCTCTGTACTGAGTGAGTAAATGAGAGGGCATATTTGAAGGGTATATGGCATCTCGGGAGGTGTGCAGACCAGCTCCCAACATGAAATCTAAATTCATGGGCAGCGTCCAGCAATGTCAGGACACCTTTTACATGTGCAGTCAGTTTATCTCTGTGGAGTACATCTGCTGAAATGTAGGAGGACCAGACTTTTTGCAGAATTCCAGATCCACTATACAACAGTTATCTGACTCTCATACCATTCATCTAGAAATACAGTATACAATTCATGGGGAAGTGTCACTGAGAGCGATGAAAGGGCTAAAAACCCATTAGTCCCCTAGTAAATCTGCTTTGAAGATGGTTAGGTCTAATCTGATCCACTGAGCTCAGTACAGCTTTCCCCTGGGCAGACTGGATTTGCAGTGCCTCCAAGTGCAAGCACAGATCATTACTGCTGCCTCATGGGCTCAAAGAAGTGGCTCATTCAAATTCTTAGTTCTCAGTTACAGCCAGACATTCTTTTGTTTGGATTGTATTAATTTTCTTCTCTAAACTTTAAAAACATTGAAATTTTGGGAGTTAATCACCCATATTGAATTCGTGGAAGTTTTCATTCAAGAGTGACTCAAGGATGTTGATGCTGTGAAACCAGACCTGCAGTCTAAACAGAGCTCAGTTTCAAGCATCAGAATAAATCTCTATCCATCTGAGTATAACCCATGATCCTTTCCCTCCCGACACTCCAGTGTCAAATCTATCCTCTCTCCCACAGTCACCAGAAAGCCTTTGAGTCATGTGGCAGGATCTGTCATATCGTTGTCCTAAGACACATGTAATGTCGATGGGAAAAATGCTGTCACTCACTCTCAGAGTGAGTAGATTTTTTTTGTCCCTGCTCTCGTGTTGTGCTGTAAACAGTCCTCAAGTAGTTTAAATACACTGCTTTGGTAAGTAGTTGATATTTAATCATTATTTTTGTGGATTGGGCTGTTGAATAGGTGTAGTCTCTGAATGTGCTGCAATTGCTGTCAGAGAGACAGACTTTATGGCCTTAGATCTTCTGTTTGTCTTTCACTTTAGCAGGAACCCTTCACAGGGAAGGCAGCCCAGGTGTCCAGACCCAGCCGACACAGCACTTCCATTAGCTTTCCGGAAACACAACTGGTTGGAGGTCATTCATGTTTGTCTGGGTAGGTGTGTAGACAGTAACAGGCATTTGTTTGATTGACAGGCTTAGTTGAAACACCATAGTAACACAGTCAGCTTCATTTGTTTTCTGCCCTCTGAACACATGGCTAGGAATAATATGTAGTTTCAAGCTTTGGGGTTGTGCTTTTAGCTTGGTTTTTTGCTTGTTTGTTTGGATTCTTTCAACGGAGAAAAACAGCATTTATACAGTGCAGATACATTTTGAAAAACCACAATAAAATGAAAGAAAATCACAATAATTATAAAGACTGACTAAAGGTCAAAGATAGACTTGGTCAGTGTCATCACCCAAGCTTTGTAGTTTTCCTGTGGTGCGTCACAGCTCCTCAGACTTATGCTGGGCACTATTTGTCCTGTTTGCTTGATTGTCTTTCTCTGTCTCTTTCTTTTTTAAGAAGTCCTGAGTCCACAGCTGCACAAGGAAATAATATACAAACAAACATTAAGACTTTATATTAAACCCAGGGTTGTTTTTAATCTGTAGTTAGGCTGAAGTAATCAGATAGTGTGTGAAACTTCCAATTTTTTTGGAGTTGTATTATAGTGCCATTTTTTACCATTTTTAAATGTGTTTTTTATTGTGTTTTTTTTTCCAGGAAAAAAAGTCTGCAATTCCTCTATCATTGGCACAAGTGATTTAACTGGAGGATCATAGGAGTAGTTTAGCGCCTAGTACAAAAAAGCCCACTTAGACAGGTTCAGACATTGGTACATGGGCTTTGGGTTATGATGATATAGTTACTGGATTCACAGTAAGCTGGTGTTAGCTGGTATTACCTTTACATTACCCTTAACATTTTTCAGTTCCATTAATGAGGAAATACAGTGAAGATCTAGCTGTGAGGAGACTTTGGCTGAGTGTTTATTGAAATAAGAAAAACACTGGCAAAAATTTTGTCATTCTGATCGGACCAAGACTATGACAAAAAGTAGTTGATTATATAAACGATCTCATCTTGTATCATTATAAGATTATGTAGAATGAAAGCAAGCAGTTCAAAGAACTTGAATGACAGTGAGTATAGAAACTCATAAACCAATTTAAATCTTCAAACAAATAATGGGTTGTTCTGGCCTGCTCCATTCTGAGCAGTAATCAAGTAGCACTGCAACTAATCACTCTATCAGTAAGATCTATGCAAGGGGAAAGTTATGCAGGATACCTCTGACCTCCATTCACAGCCAGAAAGCTTGGGAAAGAGCTGAGCATAGGGACATCCTCACTTGTGCAACAGCAGCCAGAAGCTGGGAAAGAAGAAAATGTTGGCACAAAGCATAAAAGTCAAACTGAAGGTTCAACAAGCAAGAGCTTAAAAGTGAAAGCCAGACCCCCACCAACCACAGGGATGATACAGAATGGAGAGATGAAGCTTTTGAAGTGTGGGCTGGCTCTCTGATGGGAAGGCTGTATCCTCTCTATGCACACTTCACAGAAGAGCCTGTGGTATAGAGTGTTCTATCCATTTCTTAAATGTCTCTGCTGCTAATGAAGTTGTCTTTGGCCCAATGAAGTGAAAAGTTTCTTCTTAAAAAGGAAGACAAAGCCAACAACAAAACCAGCAACTAAAACCCACAATAATAGGATTTAAAAACAAAACCAAATGAGTTTATAGTAACAGACTGGCTGCTAACCTTCCTGTACACAGATTGTTCTGATTTATTTTTGGAATATGGCACTAAGCTCTGGATTTCTTCATGAATGCTTTGAGAATTTTACTTTCCCTGTCCTTTAGTACAGGACACAACGTGCTACAAGTCTCAGATCTTGTTTCCTTTCACTTTCTACCTTCATTTGAAAGACTTTGTCCTGCTGGCTCTTCTGCATTGTATTCCTTGGCTGTTTACAGAAGTTGTTTCTTGTGTGCCAAGCTCTTTTCACATAATGTAACTCAATCCATATGTCCACTTCATAAAATGGAATACAAATCTCTGGCAGATGCTCTCTCAACATCCGGCTGCTACTTCAGCATTTTTTGTCCCATGCATTTTTTACAAGGTTTTTGTAGCTCTGTTTTTTGTAGCAATCAGAAACAAAAGCAGCTTCTTTCCTGCTACAGATCTCAAAAAAAAAAAACCAAAAAAACATTTGAAGTCTTGGTTCCCAGTTTTTTCATTCAAAGCATGATGATAACCTGGTAGTTAAATGTTTTATTTTCCTAGTTCCTCTTGTTTTCCAAAGGAAAGCTAAAGGTTTCAAGACAAATGTCTTATTTTAAAAAGTATGGAAACTCCAGAAATTTGCCTACTGTTCCTCTGCCCTAATCCAGTTTATTTGAAGCGCAGGTGGGATTGGAAGCTTGTACTTGGTTACAGATATTCTTCTGCCTCTTACTTGATGAGCTGTGTGAGACTGCTGAAGAAGTAGTGGTGGGTCAAGTGTTGCGTTTGTCCATCACATTTCAAAGAAGCTCATCTTCTGGATGCAGAGCTCTGCCAGCTTTCTGCTTTTAATTTAGACAGAAAAACCACAGCAGTGTTCAGCTTCATACAACTCAAAGTTTATTCAGTTTCCTTATCTGAAGACTACAATTTGGTTTATATGCTTGTGACACAAAGCTATATTTTCATGCATCCTTGTTCTGTGACCAAATTCTGTAAATGGCAAAGATCAAGCAGTAAAAGGCATGTGCACAATGTACTTCTACTGCACTAACTCAGAAAAAATTAAAGCTGTAAAAACTGTCTGAGCTACAGAAAGGAGCAGTGAGGAAGTATGAGTGCTTCCAAAGATATTTAGTGAGTATGTGTGTTTATATTGTAAATTAATTTCAAACAAAAGCAATTTATCTTGTCTGAACATTCACATGGTATGTAGTACAAATTAAGTAGAAAAACAAGAACAGAATGCTTGAAAAATTTTACCTATTAAAAAGCTGCACTGGGCACTTCTCTATTTTAGGACAAGATTTAATTGGATTGTTTAAAATGCACTGGCAGGACAGTCATTTTCTTACCAGCAGGTAACAGCAGTTCCAAAAAAGGTTCTTTCTCCAATGTTGCTGCAGGAACCGTTGCTACTTAGAAACTAGCGAAGTCATTCATCAAAATGAAAAGAACAAACTGTTATATAAAGCAATAATTTTGCCAAACAAGTATTTTGAGTCTGTCTAAAGTGGATGATCAGAACATACTACCCTGTTCATTGGTAATAAAAACTTGGAAGGATACATGTCTGGCCTAGTAATTTTTTTTTCCAAGCATAAATATAATTTTCTTCTTAAAGCAATTTTTTTTTTTTAATCTTTCTGGTTATTGCAGCATTTTTCCTTATCAATGCCTAACTTATTGTCCACTGCAGCAATGCACTGAAGATGCAGAAAAGGACTGAATGCCAATGGGGTAGCTTCACAGGAGGTGTTTGTTATCTGTAGGTATGTTGCTGCTAGTAACCATGGAAAGTTGTTTAGGACGACCTCTGATCTAAGCTAAGTAATAGAATGAAAGCAAGCAAAGAGAAATTTGAGAATAGACTGATTCACATGGACAACTCAGATCTTCATGTGGTATCCTGTTAAAATACATAAAAAGTCACTAGGGAGTCATTTAAAACTCATTGGGATGTTGGAATTTGAGACTCTTGCAGAAGGTCATTTGGTAGGAGGAGGGGATCTGTTGATCTTGTATTAATTTCACATAACATAAATTGCAAATGTTATGATTCCATTAATCTTGCCATATACGAGTAGCTTTCTCAGTTCAAGTATCTAAATACTTCACCTGTACCTTTTCAAGTCAACACTGGAAATCCTTGTTCACTGGTGATAATACCACTCTTCTTGAAAATCTTAATTGAAACAGGAGGCATTTCAGAGACTAAGTCACCATCATCTGCTCTTAGCAAGTATATGAATTAAATAGATCTTTCTTAAGAAGAGGCCTATAAGTGCAGCTAAAGCAGCCAATTTTCTCCTAACATACAGTAAGTGAGGGAGAAGAAATTAGTTAGTTAGAAACTTGAGTTTGAATAAGAAGTTATTTGGTTAGAAATAATTTAATAGTCATTCAGCTACTGATTTTACACTTGTATTCCATTTCAGAGAGACTGTGGGAAAAAAAGGGGAGTACAGGGAGTAAGTAGATAGAAACACAAAGTGAGATTTAGTTGTGGATGAGTAAATACAAATACATTGAAAGCTGGAAAAATGAGGTAAGACAATATTTTAATAAGATATACTGCATATTCCAATAAGCTTGTTTTTCCAGCCTGTTATGCTCTTCCATCTATTATGCTCCGTTTGATTTTTCTTAGTCACTTTTTCTCTCTTGGTATCCCTTTATTTAAGAACACATTTTTAAGCAACACCCTGAATTACCTGTGATTCCTGCTCTCCTAAATAGATGAGGAGCCATGTCACTTTTCCTACTCTTTCATATTGTTACAGAGATGAAAGAATTATTTTCTAATTTCAATTTTAAATATTTTTAGGCTAAAGCAGTGACTGAAAACAGATTACCTCCCACATTAGTGGCAAAAAGAGAATATGATAAATTTCTTTATCATACTAGTGTCTCCTATAACATAAGCATTATAATCAGGTTGTAAATATTAAGGTATGTAAGATTTTAATTGTATTGGCTGTGTGCAAATAGAGCACTGTCAAAAGGATTTCTAAGGCTTTTCTCTCATTTGCTTGAAAAAAAAAAAAAGCCACCAAAAAAAAGGAAAGAGCTTGCTCAATTCAGTATGCATACTGGGATGCTTGGTGAGCTGCCAGGTGGCTTTCTCATGAATGATACCTTGCACTATACCCTGGCTAGAGAGAAAAATTCTTCATGTTATTTTTGGAAAGTGAGGTGATAATGAAACAAGATATTTCACTGAAGAAGCTGGAAGACATTTTGGACATTAACCCTCTTTTTTTGTTGTGGCTCTTTCTTCTGATGACCACAGGCAGGTCACACTGAGTTTTCCTTCCAAGGCATTTTGAAATTAATTTATTTTTTATATTGATTAAAAGAAGCAGAGAGAAATCCTAAATGGGTGACTTTCTAATTCATACTTGCTTGTGTATAAAAAAGCTGCGTAAAGTTGCTACTTCAAGTAAGTGCATTTGTATGTAATAAGATTACACTGGGTTGAAACTGGTGGGTAGAAATACTCTCTCCACCTCCACCTCTTTGCTGTCAGCTTTGCTCAGTGTTTGGGAGCCAGCGACCTGCAAGAGCCTCGTGGAGATATGTAGGAAGCAGCCAAGTGTCATTAGTGCTGTCTGGCTTGTACACGTCCTTCGATCCCATAGATGTAATTTAGGCAGTTCTGAACCTGCTTTTCCACAACATTTGTTGTGTCCATCTCTAATGCCTCAGGTTCATAAAATACATAATTGGTATAATGCCACCTTGAGTCTTCTTACTACTTGTTCAACCTTAGGCTGAATACAGCTCACCAAAGCTGAACTCTCTGACTGAACCTAGAAATGCTCCAATGAGTAATTTGAACTTTTTTTCTGAGTACTTTGAAAGATTATTTTCTGGTATATTGAGGAAAAAAAAACATGTTGCTTTCCTGTGCTCAGTATAATCCACCTGTGACTGTTCTTTGTATTTCCACTTGCATGCATTTAGCTTCAAATCTGCACAAAGATACTCTGTTCTAGCATAATATTTTAAGTGACAAAAAATCATTGTGCTTTTGAACTCTCTTTGACTTACCAGAAGCTCATTTAAAAATCACCAGTAGTCTGAGCTCACAAATCCAGCAAAGACTGAGGTTTTCAGCCAAGTTGTACTCAGCAAGCTCCATAGTTTTATCTGAGCTATGACAGTGCAGAAGCTACACTGACTTATAAAAGTCTATAGCCATTTGTTCATTATCAAGAAATCAAAATAGTTTGTTCATTTAAATTTAACAAAACACTGTTGCTGTCAATTCAGTTGCTTCCCAGGCCATTTCTAAATGAACCAATTTAACAAAACATATATTTGTCCTGGAGAGAACAGCCAGGAAAAAGTAAATGAACAAACAGACAAAAAGTACCAAAATCCCTTCATGCTATATAGTGATGAGGCCAGTTTGCAAGAGTGATGGATGGATTTATGAGCTGAAAGAGATGGAAGATAAAAGCACAGACTGTGAGGTCAGACCGGCTTGACTCGAATCAGAAATCTGAGGATAAATCCAAATAGATGTTTGAAAAATGTGAATTAGTGTGTAATTACCTGTACCAGAAAACACATTTTGGTATTAGTATTATGGCATTAAGCATATTAAAGAGCTTTCCTCATTTTTCTGAGTGTAATTTGAAAAGATTACAGCCATCATCACATTTATGCTGCTGTGGGGTAGTGTTTAGACATGACTTTAGAAAAATTCTCATGCATTGCTTTGCAATACTGGTGTTGTCTGCCAGTCTCCTTCTAGAACCTGACAAAAATGATTTTCATAGACATCAAAGGACTCATATATTGAGCATACAATACTTAATTAAATTTCATTTTAAGTATCATTTTACTTGAAATGTTGTTCCTGCAGTTCCCTTTCTTTGGCTACCTCTCTTCCTCCTTAGTAATAAAGACACTTGTTGTCGTGGCAGAGAAGCCAGTAGAGCCTTATGCAAACTTACAGTTTGGAACTGCATGGAAAAGTGTAGGTATTCCTGTGGATCACTGACATACTAATTGGAGATTCCATTTCTTCTCATTCTAAGTAGGTATTAGGTCTAGGAAGTAAGCTGTATTTCACTGCAATTTATCTCAGCTTTAGAAGATGAAGCATTTCTGCAATAAAATTAATCTTTGAATATGCATACTGTTGCACATGCTATTTTTTCTTATTAGAGGAATTAATTTATAGTAGCAAAAAATACCGTAAAGTATAAAAATTAAAGAGGGTACTAAAAACATGGTCTTGAAAAGGACATAAATCAGCTTAAAAACAATGATAGGTCTTCTAGTTGAGCTGTTTATTGCCATTCATTTCTCTTTTTCTTCCAAACTGCTCAGAAATGCAGTTCATTCTCTTGCAGATGGTTTATGACTTTACAAAAAAAAATTGTTTTTTTGAATGCTCTCTCTTCCTGTAGTATCTGTCTTCTAACCTGCAGTTCATCTCCATCCTATCTTGCGGACTCACAGGAAAGTTCCCCTTCTCCCAGACCTATTTCATCTCAGATACAGGTAATTACTTCCTCCTATGCTGCTAATAAGTGGCATATTCTTGTGTTTCCACTGGTTTACAAACCACAGAATACCTAATACATATTAAGCATATCAATTAATTTAACTCATGATTTCTTCTGTACTGGATTGCAGTTGTTCTGCGGAGTACATGCTGAGCTGGCACTCCCATTCTCACCACAGCTTCCGGTTTTGCTGTCAGAGCATGTGAGCGCTCTTGAGAACCCATGTGGCTCACCAGTGGGTTGGGACAATGTGTTTCCTCGTTCACGCCTCAGTCAGTGACTCTAGAAACCTCCAAGGAATTTCTGCTGGAGAAGTTATTAAAAGAGATTCCTACAGCTGGATTATAGGCATGCGTATTCTAACCGCGATTGAAGTTTAATGCAGAGATCTCTCTCCCATCTTTTTTGTATGTGTCTACAGCACAGTATACAGAGACGTCTAAAGCTTTTCCAGTGTAGTTATAAAATAAGCATGGCTTGGCTGAGACAAAATTATTCTAGATTATATTTTTTATAATTTCCGATTCTGATTAGTTGCTAAGTTTAAATATATCATCAAAATATTGTGCTTTACAGCAAGATTTTTGCATTAGATTAACTAGTAGCATGTACGTTTGCCTGTACCAATTGTAAAGGTAAATGTATATGCCAATTCATGAGGCCTCATCTGCACAGATGAGATCCTGGTACAAACCAGTAAGAACTTTTTCTGTTCTCTGCACTTTGGTTTCCAGGGAAATTAGAGCCAGGCCCACAGGGCTGCAAGATAAAGTGACCTAGCGTTGTCACTCCTGTGCCAGCTTCTGAACTGGAAAATCAGGAGTCTCAGATGCACCAAAGCACACAGACCTGCCTGAAAAAAATATATCTGGTAGTCTGAATTGGATTTTGAACTTACAGTACTTTCAGATAGGAAGAAAATCCTTGACGAGTTCTAATTAATCAGCAATTTTGTATAGTGGGTTTCAACTCTTTGCTTTTCTTTATAAATTTGGTTTTATTTGGAGCATTCGGTTCCAAACCCAAAAAGACAAGGTTGCCACTGTATTGCTTGTTATTCCTATATAGTATCAACCATCACAGACCAAAAAGAAAAATGATGATACAATATGATATTTGGGTGCAGTGATATTCAATATGATTTCAAGAGAGCTGTGTGGTTGAAGCCAGAGAAACCCGTGGGAAAGTGACTTCTAGTTCTCTAAGCTTTTCTCAAGACAGATAAAAGGATGCAGAATTTCTGGTATCAGGTTGCTAGTATCTTGAAGGACAAGAAATTATTTAAAAGTTGACACAGTTTGAGTCTTATTTAAATTCAGATGCGCTCTAAGTAGATTTTGAATGCCATGAAATCAGTGAAGTGGAATGCTTTTATGAAAATTTTCATCGATGACATTATTATTATCTAAAGAGATGACTTTATTTCAAGTACTTCTCACCTCCAGTGCCAGCGTAAAGGAGTTTCTGCCCAAAAATGGGGCACTTACAAGAGAGCTGGCAGCTGCAGATCTTACATCCTGCTCTGGGCTGCCTTTTTTCTGGATTATTTATACATTCCTCACAACTTGCAGGCAGAAAATGGCCTGCAGGTTGTAAGATGGCTACAGTTATTAGATTTTATGAAAAGAAAGCATAATGCAGAATTCAGTAAAAAGGCAGACACATGGCTTTGCTTCTTGTGCTTTGCTTTATAAACCTTGTAGAGTGACAGTGCCCAAGAATCCTGAAGGTCCGGGGACATAGAGGCTCAAAAATTTCTTTGAGGTTTGTTTTTTGTTGGACTGCCTTGGTTTGATCCATCTGCCTGGGTCTGATCTTACCCGTGACTGCATTAGACAATCATGAATCTCTGTCCTTCAGCTGAGCTGAGAGAATCTTTGCAGTGTATCAGATTTCCCTTTCCTCCTGCCCCCACCATGCAGGTCCCTCACTATTTTTAACATAAGGTAATGGGACTGCAGGAATGGGAGACAAACACTATTGAAAATAGGGTCTGTTGTATGTACTGAGGCACAAAAAGGGGTATCAGAAGAAGGTGTGAGAAAAATGTCAGAGTTGCACACATTTGCAAATCAGCAGTGTGATGGTTAACCAGCACACACAAAATAAGCTTCTTGACTTAATAATGATGTCTTGAAAATGTGCTGTAATCAGGCATGATAGTCTTGAGATGCACTTCTTTCACAACATCAGGCATATGATAAGTATTTAACTCACAGAGATACTTTCTTCCATTAAAAATGATTACTCAAGCATGGTTTTAATAATTTTTTTGAGGAAGAATGTAAACAGGAGTTAAATTCCTTATCCTTTATGTGCCCAAGAGGCTCCTTTCTGCGTCAGTCTTCGATAAGCTAAAAGGTTAGGAAGGTGTTTGAAATTGTGTTTTTAACACAGTATTGGTTTTTTTCAAGTATTCATATTTATTAAAGGAAATTAAGTACCTAACTTGAACACCAAGTCTATCTGACAGTGTAATATTGTGTCTTTATATCCTCTTCTCTGGAGTAAACTCAGACCTCCTACTAAATAAGGCAGGAACTAATTTCCTTATCAAATTGTGTGGCTCAGGCAATCAATATTTAGTTTATATTTCTTACCACTATCTTAAAGATTATTATTAAAACACATCATCTTCATGCTATTGAATGGCACAGAGTAGGTCTCTACCTTGAGAACAGACACAAATTATTAAAATCTTGTTTCTCTCCCTCCCTCCCTTTCTCTCACAGTATAACAAATTATTGTATAGATTACCAGTTTTTTACTGTTTTTACCATACTGTACTGTTTTTAATGGCTAGTTGCATTGACAGCTGTTAGTAGACTATGCAATAGCAGAACATGAAGGAGTGGAACTGCAAAAACCTTCACATCTATTTGGCTTGGATGTTTCCCACAGTTTCAGATTAGCACAGCCTCCAGTCTGTTCATCAAGAGGAAAACAAGACAACTTCTTAAAACACAGACACCAATTTCTCTGCTTATGGTGATCCCACATGCTCAGATGATGGGATTTCATTGCTGGTCAAACCCAACAGCATCAGTAATTTTGTCACACAAATAAGTGCAAAACTTCAATAAAACACACCGGTTTACTTGTTGGTTAGTACATACAAATTAGATGTGTTACAGTGCAGTTGAGACCAGCGCCTGCAGTGCTTCATGTTAATTCTCCTGAGCAACGTGGGCAACACAGACCTTGAATAAACAAGTAGAAATGGTTTGCTGAGTTTTTTGTTTCTAACAGAAAATAGAATAGAACAGACTGTATCCATTATATTACTGTGCATGCAATTTATAGGTGTACTATGGGTTTTAGTGATACTCCAACTAGTTTCTAGTATGCATTTTTATTTGCTTTAGATGTTGAGAATATATAATGAGCATGTATGGATCACTTTTTTAATTAACTTTTCATCTATCCTACCCTGACACATGTACTACTTTGCTCAGAATATTTCTTCACAATATCCTGCATAGAGTGTTTCCTTTTTCTTTAGCAGGATACGCAGGGAGAAGCTCAATGTGAAGAAAAGACACTAAATATTGACAATCAAAATAATTCAACACCTATACATGCCAGTATTATAATCATAAGTAGACATAAAGAAGTAGTAGAAATTTAATTGAACCAGTTATATCATAATTATCCTTCAACCCAAATGTACCAGGAAGGGAGTAATACTAAAACTGCTAAACCACACACTAGGAGTTTTTAAGATATTTTTAATTTAATGCAAATCTTATTTATTATAAGATCAAGACCAGTTCTAGATTGGACTAAGTCACAGGTTTAACTAAATTAAAGATTACAACATGAAGTGCTCAAGTTAGGCTCACCCTAAATAAAAGCATGTCTGGCCAGAGAGGAGATGTGAAAAAGACATTACTTTGCACTACTGATATGCTCGGCTATTACAAAGCCCTTGGGAAGCATCTGTAGCTGTTCTAAGGACACCCTGACTTTTAATAGCAAATGAAGAAATACAGAAAATGACTCAGTTGGATTTTTTGCCTCCCTAGTCTGTTCTTGTGCTTGACTTAGTTCAAGCACAACAGAGATGGAGGCCCAACGCCTCTATCATGTCAGAGAGCATTATTTCTCATCAGTCAGAATGCCGACTCTATAAAATATTCATAAAACTCTTCAAATTGAATTGGCCTTTCAAGTAATAAAAGAATACATCAAAGTAATACACAAAATGAGGAGTTTCCTCTACAGCATATGATATAAACCATAAGAATTTCTATTAAATATTTGATTATTGAAACGTAAATGAGACTTTTTCTCATGTGACAATTATGGGACTTCATACCATATGAAACTAACAAGAAAGATACTGCGTTATTGTTAATGCCTCTATTTCTTACCATCTGAATTAATAAGCATGTTTGATCTTCCTTGATTTCTTCATGCTTCATTGTTTCTATCCCTGTCAAAAGCGTACTTTTTCACTTTTCTTGTGAAATAATCTACATAATGCAAACTGACTGCTTATGGAGCACAATGAGTATTCTACCGGTAAGGAAGAAAGGGCATCATTTGATAAAAGCAGACATATTGTTGAGACAGCTACAAAACTAGATAATTTTAGCAGAGAGCAGATTTTTTTGCTGCCAGTCAGGATTTAAACAAAAGAATCATGCCGCATTTGGCAGATAATTATGCTTCTCCAAGGGAAAACGTAACACTGACTGAAAAGAGTTAAGGCCTCATTTTTCTCAGGTAATTTTGTTCTTTGAACGTATGCATCTGCCTGTTTCATGAAAAATCTGAACAATCTGTAGCAATTATTGTTCCAGGCATATAAGCAATGTTCACGTCCTCATTTTATGAGTTCTTTTTTTTATTCAGTTTCCAGAGTCCTGCATCACTTAATTTTTGCCTTTGGTCCCCAGCGCAGCAGATACCAATGTAAGAGGAGACCCATGCCACCATCCATATTGCTGGTGTGTGAGTTTGAATAGATTTCTTTAAGACATTGGTGTTGAACATTAAAATCTAAGGCTCCAGTCCTCTTCTTAATTAGAAAACTATTGAATGTCTACCTCAAGTTTACCTACCAGAGTTTTTGCATGTTTTATTATTGCCGTATTACCACAAAGAACAAGGAAGTATGGTTTTAATGAGCTTTATTTACAAATGTAACACAGCCTGACTATATTTGAATGACTCTGTAACAAATAAAACCTGTGATTTATAAAACAAATCCTTGCTCACAGCTAGTTATCATTGATATGACAGTCTGGAAATGAGAAGATCCCACGCATACCCGATTCTGCATTTATGCCCAGCACAATCTCCATTAACCTCAGAGACCTCAGACTTACATCAGTGTGAATGGCATGATTACCAAAACAGTAAAAAGAGTTGAATTTTCCCATCTATGACAGGGAGATTTTTCAAACTGGAAGCAAATTTAAGGTACAGCAACCTTCTGCAATACCTTGACCTGCTCACTCAATGTGTCCAGGCACTCCTCATATGAAAGCAGCATGTACAATTTTTCTGCTTTGCTGCACATCAAAGTGCCCTCCTACTGCAGAGGACAGCTTTCAAACCCAGAGCCCAGGTGCTTGCTGTCTGTGCCTTTATCAGAAAGGCACAGCCTTGGCTTCCCTGACATTTCTTTGTTTGAAAGTGGGAAAATAAAGCAATGGTTGTCTTGAGAAACTGTCTACAAGGTGGAGGATGTTTTGTTTCTGGCAGGATCAGGACACAGAACTTGATAACCTATAATCACCGTGCAAAATATTATATACATTTTCCATATATATAACATATAATTTTGAGTTTTATGTGTATTTTGTCTGCATGTAAATTGAGCTAAAAGAGGATTAATAATAATAATAAAGCACATTAAAATGCAGAGTTAATAGGTAACAGGGGTTGGGACAAATGCTGGCTCAGAGGGAAAGATTATTCAGACTTTACTGGGCACGGAATAGGTTCCAAGTTTGTCCCTCTAAATTAAATGATAGTCATGAAACGCATAAAGCACAAGGATATAATGAGTATGGAAGGCATTTTCCACTGAATACTAACAGCCCACAGTGCTGGAATTACAGATACAGTGAGTGGAAGGACCATTTTATCAGAAACTGATATTTTACTGTATTGCTGTCTGTGGAACAATTGTGATGTGTTATGTGCTCAGTAACTTACTGAGGATGTAGTGCCTGTACCATGCTTACCTGGTTTCATGATAGAATTTTCGTCCAATCCCACTATCATGATTAGAGCTATTCAGGAAAGTCCAGCTAAATCTGTAAATACATGTCATTTTAAGAGCAACTGTATATTCACAATTTTTCTGAAGTATTAACTGTTAATTAATGTGGGAGTCTTATACATCAGCCCAGGTCAATCCATATATACGAAGAATACACACAAGCACAGTATTAGATTAGATTTAGGTAATATTGTTCTCTTCTATTTATAAATATATATAAATAACTGTAATTGTTTAAACCATTTTTTCTTCATGAGCTCTCCATCTTACATCTCTCTATTGTTCATCTCTGCAAGCTGTGTTTCTCTTTCCTAGAAGTGTCTGCAAGTTGTATTCCCTTCTTTGCACTGTTACTGAAGCACAGATGGACTGCTTTAGCAAAGTAGCTTTATGGACTCTTACACATCTCCATATGTAACTTTCTATGTTCACAATTTTTTTCTTTTTCTTTTCCCTCACTTTTTATATTTTACTTGGCAAAAATAACATGTACTTTACTGCAAGCTATACATAAGCCTTAGACTAATGCTAACGTACTACAGAAGGCCAAATTCCAGGCTGCAATGGAAATAGGAATAAGTGTGCAGTTTAACTGACTGCCTTGGAATTACATTGGCATTCATGGCCAAAGTGCTAAGTGGAGTGAAGTTGGCTAAATTATGATATTGCCTTCTGATGCTAACCTAACTGAAATGACAACAGGAAAACAAACCAAACAAGCCCATTTTCAATCAAAAAGGCAGTAGGAAAGAACAGCAAGAAGCTGCCTGATCCCTGGAGGATGAGGATTTTGCTCATTTTATCTATTGCTTATACATTCCCAGGGACATCTTGATCAACTTCAGAGCTCTTTGCAATATGTAAAAGAGAGTATATTTCATACGATACTTCATATGTTTCCATATACTGTTTTTATATAGAATGCGCTTTTATCTGATTTTAATAGGTAAATGAGGAGATGCACAAGAAATCTAGATTTAATTAGATAGGACATACTATCACTTACTGACTGATGTAAGCAGAATACATTACGTACAGGCATTCTGTAATACTTTTCTACCCTGAGATGAGGCACAGAAACACAACGAAGTTACATTTTACACCAAAACTTGAGTTTTCCTAAAAAACACAAAAATTAAAATGTTGTAGGAAGTAGGTGTGGCATTGACAACATTTCCTTTTTTTTCTGTCTAGGGTTATTCCCCAGGATCTTCCAACTTTCACATGTATCTGTTATGTCTTTCAACACTGCCCTTTTGGACTTCCATTAATTTTATTGTAGCAGCCAAATGAAAATCCTTTATGATTCTCCTGTAACTGAGTCTTAGTGCTATTACTGCCTATGGATGTTTCCTTTCCCTACATGTATTATGCCAAATACAAGAACACAAGGTGTAGAAGTCAAAAAAGGTGGAGGTTGTCAAAAAGAGAAGGAGAGCAAGAAAATCTCTGTCCCTACGTATTCTGAAACTCCGCTACAGAATGAAATTCCTTTTTCATTTTTTAGCTCCCATGGACCATGGCCAGTGGTGACAGCCCAGAGCTCGGCACAAGCTCTTTCAGCCACTTTCCTGGGTAAGTTTTGCGGCTCAATTTGTGTCTGTACTGCTGTTGTGGGACTGAGGGGGTACCTGGCCCTTCTGATTTTCTATTGTAATTTTGCATGGGGTCAGATGCACGGAACCACTATGCTGGACACACTTGGGATAACCAGGAGTTCTACAGACGTGTTTTGTCTGTAGCAGTGCTGCAGGACATCTGGAAAACCAAAGCAAGTGTCCTGAGCTCTGAAATTCCTCCAGGACAAGAAAAAGGATGGAAACAAGTCCTTTGGTAGCCCCACATACTTCTCTCTATTGTTTATTTTTTCTTTTTCTTGGTTGGAAATGCTCATTAAACAAAAAGCTTTCTACAACACAGCTTGTTATACACAACCCTTCTATAAAATTGCTGGTTGATATTTAAATATTTCTTACTTTGTAGGAGAATAGTGAAAATAAAACCAGATCCATTAAATTCCATCTCAACAGGCCTGATTACCTCTAGCTCCTTCCACTTCCACATAGGTTTTTGATTTTCCCTCACAGCAGGCTCTTTCTAATGTTCAGGACACCTTTATTCATAGCTACAGATGTCCTTGGTTTGTTATTTATGCTACCTACAAGAATACTCTCTGCATCATAAAACACCACACTATGTTTTGATTATATATTCAAAAATTACACTGGCAAAGGTTGATAAAACACATGGGACATTGTTTGTATTTGCTTATACATCTGCAGTATCCAGCACAATGTTACCACTTCTTTAAAGTATTATCACATAAAGATTATTTGGAAGTGAATGTCATTCCTCATTTTAGTATGACACATGAATACATTTCAGCCTCACTGTCTAAGTCTTTCCAGCACATCCGTCACTACAGAATTGTGCTGGTGCCAGTGAATCAAAAACTACAGCAGCAGTTAACAAGCGATGCATTAATTAATGGCTCAAGTAGAAAGTTTTAGGAGTGATTTTTTCAGACACTTCATTCAAAAGTGATTGAGAAGGAAATGCCTTTTTAAAGTTTTTGATATAATGTCACACTAAATGAACCATAAAGAAACTATAGAAAATACATAGCTTGGAATTTATGAGAACATTTTACAGCTATTAAAGACCACACTTATAGGGCTGGATATTAAATGAAGCTGAGGGACCTTTGAAACCTGCTTTACCAGCAAGGTCATCTTTAAACATGGAAAGGAGGAAAATCAAGTCTCGTCATCACATTCATGAATCTAACAGTCTAGAATTGCTAGACAGGAGAGGAAGCAAAGGAAGCTAAAATGCTAAGAAATCACTATGCGGATCATCTTTATTCAGATGTAAGAGAAGTGCTGACTGCCAGCCAATCTATTGCAAAGACTTGAAGCAAAAGTCTTTTGAACCAGTCATGCTTAACTGCTGCTCAAAACTGCTGCTATTCACAGCCCAACTGGTGCCATGTTACTGCATCTGAGAAGATGCAAATCTTCTCTCATCAGCTATGGGAATTCTCAAAACATTATTTTTTTTTCCCGCTGGAGTATGGAAGAAACTCCTCATACATATTGAAACCATTTTATTTTCTGTCAAGCAGTTTCTGTCATATGTCATAGTAAAAGATCAAAAGCATTGCCAAAGTAGAAAAAACAACAACAACAACAACAAAACCCTAGGAGAAAAAGAAAACATTTTTAAAACATTTTCTTTTAGGAACACCATTTCTTCCACCTTTTCATCAATAAATTCAATTTCAATGAAATGGTTATTACACTTAAAAAGTAATTTTTCTTTGGTAAGACAATGTATTGACTTGGATTTGGAATCTCTGTCAGCATTTTTCCCGAAAGCTTTTTTTTTCCAAACTGAACTGCTATCATTCAAAATGACAGAAGAACCATTATCTCTGTGATAATGATGGTCGTCATTGCTTCAAAAGAGGCAGTTCTTGCTGCCCACCCCCTCCAAAAAGGCAAATCCCAAATGTTTGATTGAAAAGGAGAGCAAAGACAACTACTGATGCTTTTGGGGGGGGAATATCAGGACAGGTTCTGCCAGTTTCTAAAAAATGGAAAGCTGAAGTCTATTGGCCAAAAAAAAGTTCTTCAGTTGTGTCCTTTTTTAAGTAGATCTGTCACCTCTCCCAGCCATGCAGATTGTCACGGGAGAAGCAACACGCCTCAAAAGTACATTTGCCAATGGAGGGACAGGTAGTGGGAGAACACACCCTTTGCATTACATGGTCTAATAATCTGCGTCTGCAATACTGATCATATATTTCACATGCATTAAAGAGTGCTACTGCTTTTGTTCATGCAAAGCTAAAATGAATGTATCTAGGACAGAGCTCAAAGTTAATTAGTAATTATAATTTTTGCCACCTTTTTCTCAGACATTTTCAAGCATTGTAAGTAAGTAACACCTAGCACTAATTATTTTTATATTTTTATGTAACATTGAGTTTGCAAACCATTTTACTTACCAGTTCTCAAAGAAAACATCTTAAAGAATCTTGTAAAATTTCGGTCCAGAGCAGACTTCAGCAAAGTTAATGAGCCTTAGAAAATAAGATTTAGCCTGGCAAGGCTGCTAAAACCCTTTTAGTTATTAAAAAGAAAAAAAAATGAAAAAAGTTAATTTTTCTACTGGGTTATGTGGTTGTATTCTTCTGGATTATAGTACCTTGTGGCACCAAGAGTATGGAAGTGGCTGCAAGGGCAGGGAGGAAACTTGTCTGCTGGGGAAATACAGCCTCTGGTTGCTGCCCCTTCTGCTGCCCTCTCTCCTACCCAGAGTGCTGGGACCAGAAGGACATAAATCTCTCTTGTGAAAGATAGTAAATGTGGAACATGTGCAATTTTTTTTTTTTTCAGTATGAAAAATGGGAAAAAGGAAAAGTCTGTTTTGATTTTGCAAAAATGTTCCTGGCATGGAAAGAGATATTCTCTGTAGACCCTATTGCAAGCTAGAATAGTAGGTATTTCATCTTGAAAACAAAACAAACTAGTTCATCCATAATATAAAAGGGCAAAGTGCCAGCAACTAGAGCTGGTCGAAGATAATTAATTACTGCACTGGTGATTTTGGCACAGTATTTTGTTATAAATCAGAATGCACTCAGATCAGTCTGATCACAGGAAAACAATCCAGAATGCTAATTTTCTTTTGTAGATTGTTCATATGTTTGCATATATGTGCTTACTTCCAAATTCATATGTATCCATTTATAATATACATATATGTATATATAATGATGAAATTTTCCGGTAGAAAAGTATAGCTCTAAGTTGTAAAATG
Source organism: Numida meleagris (assembly GCF_002078875.1). NCBI lineage: Eukaryota > Metazoa > Chordata > Aves > Galliformes > Numididae > Numida > Numida meleagris. The sequence continues at coordinate 13,816,783 of NC_034412.1, forward strand.
GCTTCAGACTGACTAGTCTTGTGAATAGTAGAGGCCAGTATCTTGGGGAGTCTCTGGAGCTTAATCAATACGTTCTTGCATTTTTAAAACACCACTACTGGAAGGAGGGGAGCATTCATCCCAATTGCTTGCTGTTCACCATGCAAAATTGGACTGCCCAGGGCTACACAGGGATGAAGCTGTGCCAGCTCCGCTGACCTGACATGACTGTTTGCTGTTCTTGCACTGTCACACCAGCGGGGGAGCTTGAGGACGGATGCTGATCAAGCGTGAACTCATTCCTGGGCTTCAGCTGAACCAGATCCCAGTTCAGAGGAAATCCAATAAACATAGTGTATCTCATGTATTCTGCCCATACTGTTTGCATGCCTGAATAACATGCAACAATGCTACACTTTGAAAATGATTCTAAAGCCCTTCTGTAAAAATTCTGTGAGTTATTTTTTTTTCTTTTTCTTTTTCATAATCTGTAACAGTGGATTGGAAAAAATTGCAAAACACAGCAGTAAATTTAGGAGTTTGCGTTGTTGCCATGTTACTGCTGTGTCTACACATTTATTTAGTTAGCATACTTCTTCATTTCATGAACAGACCCTATCATTGCCTATTTAAATTAAGGTCATTGCTGAAATGCAAAAAAAAACAAGAGACCAACTTACCTTTGGGGCAGGTTAACTAGTATAGTTCTACCATAAAGTTTTATTCTGTTTCGTTTTCTACTTGAATTTTTTTATTTATTTTTTTTTTACTTTCAGATATCCTTTTTTCTTCAAGACAAATGTCTGGGGAAAAACAGAAAACACCAAACTGTCACTGCATTCACTGGGCTGGACTCTCATCCAAGATGTCATTTCTCTCAAGCTGCTTGATAAGTTCCTATGACAAATGACATAAAAAGGTCACAGAACTGTCACTTCTGTATTAAAATGAAATAGCCTCTCATTTGCCAGGCTTCTTCACAGTTTTCAGAGTTTAATATCAATAAACCAGTGGCATACATATGGCACATATAAATTCAATCCATTTTGCTGTATCTAGAAAAAGGAAATGAAACTTGGCACTTTCAGTGTGTTTTCTTGATAGCAGATATTTAGAAAAATATCCAACTACAGGAAGAATTATTTATCAAACTAAACATGCTATCTATATGTAAACACCCCTACCTGTTGCAGAGATTACTTTTACATCCTCATTTTTCTCCAGTCTTGGTGGCATATTGTAGTACTTGAAGTGCTGATAAAAATGATTGGATCCTACTGGCCACAGAATGGGAAATGTCAAATAGATCAAAATTCTCAGATTAAAGTGAAAATAATTGCTGAACTTGCTGTTGTTGCTCGTACATATTTGCTTGGCAGCACAATGTTCATATTAAATAGATAAGTGTAATAGATAAATGTATCTGTAGTCCTGCTATCTCTGTCCTAAAAAGAATGCCTTACAAAATAACTGGCTACCAATGTTAGCACTCCATCTTAGTGGGTGAACGTTGTGATATTAGTCACTAAACGTCCCTCGTTTCTTTTTTGAAATCATACTTGCAGCTGTCTGTCAGCACCTAAAAAGCTATGACTCTCTGGACCATGTGAATAGATACTTAAAGGTGTGTGATAATAGATAGTGTGGGAATGGGTGGGATTCTTCAATATGTGGAAAAGGAGAGCTCACAATCCAGACTAGGAAAGTTTCCTCACCTGGAGCACAACTGAGAAATCTATCCGATAGCACAGGCCATGGGCTGTATGGTCCCTGGATCCAGCACCTTGTGTTGCAGGCAAGCCCACTAATGACCTTAGCAAACTCCATCCTAAGCTGAAGCCGAGCAGCTGCCTCCCTTTTCCTGGCTGCCATACTACACCTACACTATCTTCACATCCATAAACCACATTCCTATTTCTACTAAAATCTAAAATACTCAAACCCTCCCAGGCAGTGCATGCCATCAGTGCATGTTCTGATCATGACTGTTCAGCTGTCCCTGTAATTCCTATTTTACTCCTCTGAAGTTGTCACTGATTTTTTATTATCTTCTCTTACCAACAAACATTGCAGTTATTTCTTATTAAGCCTAGTTGGTGACATGGAGGCTAGGTAGCTCATGGTCTTTGCTGCCAGACATTAATATTGTCATGTTAGTGAGGGCCCTTTGTCATATTTCATGGAACCAATGCAGCTGTAGGATGTAGGGTTCTGAATCTTTTCTGTCGGAGTCCTTGGAAAAACATTCTGTGTTTAAGGTGTAAAGTGTTTTCCTCATTAAAGGAGTTACAGTGACAGATTCTGCTGGATCAGCTCTCTCATGTATTCTTTCTGTTACTGTTCCAGTAAGGCAGATGAGCACTCCTCTTCTTGTCAGCAATTTCTTGAAAAAAGAATCTGTGTTCCTGAATGGAAAAGTACTATACTTTTCTCAATATTTGTTCTTATGAATGCAAGCTATTTTTTTTCTCAATGAGTAGAAAGAGAAATGGAAAGAACACTTTGCTACTCCTTGGTCTGTTAAAGTAATTTATCCTGTTGCTTTTATTCATTGGCTATTGAGTTGGAAAAGTAACTTCTGGAATTTGGCAACTTACATCCATTGAAATTTGCATCAAAACTTCCACTCAGCCTAACAGAGACCAATCTGCCCCTGGATTGTATGAGAAGGTTCTCCTGCGTTTTAGCAGGATTTGGTTCCAGTCTGCTCACTAAAGGAAGCAATTGCAATCCAAGAAGAAGGAACCATGGCATTTCTTACGTCCACTGTCTCTCTGTGGAGGCAGGGCATGTATACATGAGCTACCTAAGGATGGTTAGGAACATGCCAACATAAACATCAGTAAAAACAGTGGTGAACCAGCCAGTGGACTAGGCTGACAAGAGACAAAAGTGCCAAGACTACCCCTGGCCACTGTAGAGTTATTCTGGAGGACAGTAACTGAATTACTGTTGCTGTTTTATAACCTTTAGCCGAAACCACTTTGATTCTTAAGGACTGAAAGACAGAAAATGTGACATCATGGGAAAGCCAAAAATTATAAACCAGTGAATCTGGTGTTCATACAATAAAAATTAGTAGAAACCATAAGAAAAACAGAAATAGGTCAACTAGAATGTAGAGGAGTATATGTTCCTTGGAAGAACGAATAAGTCTGTGATAAAGAAGACCCATTTGACGTAAGTAGGCTTTCCAAGTGCTCTCAAAATCTCCCTCACTGAAAGTTGAAGGATCGAAGACTGGGAAAAAAAGAGTATGAATAGAGATTGAAACCTCAGTAAAGTACTGCAGAAAAGACGCTTTGAGATGAGTTAACAGTCATTAGACTGGCAGATAAAAATGAAGAAAATAAATGTAAAATGATTAAGATGAGGAAAAACAGAAACTGTAGCCTCACATACAATGTAATGGACTGTTAACTACTACAGAATGCAGCTTACAGGATAATACATAGTGCGTGAGAACATCAACTCAGGGATCCAGAAAATGAAGCTAGAAAGTTTAGGAAGAATTAAGAATAGAAAAACTACATTTTATATGTTTTTTCAGTAAATTATGTATAAAAAAGCACTTCCATAAATCATATAACTAAGGCTAATTAGATCAGGCTTGTTTTCAATTCCTATGAGTGTGTATATCTATTTCATTTATATAATCACAAACTGCAATGTTGCTTTTATTACATCTTATATCCTCTATATTCATCTCTCCTCAAATTGATAACTCTGGATAGGAAGACCAAGGTACTTTAAATCAACTGTACAAAACTTGACTGGACATAATTTGACTGGCTCGTTGCCTTAAATATTATGTTCTCTGCATACCCTTTTGATTTTACTTCAGAAATTTCCCTTTACAGCACTCACTTTGTGATGCTTTCCCTGAGACAGGTTAATTGCTGTTTTTTTTAATTATTCTGTACTTACGTTAATGTATTTTCAATAAGATTGGAACGTGTGGAATGAACCATAGAAATGGAAAGTGAAAAAAAAATCTAGATAAATTAGCTTTTTTCATCCTGGAAGAAATGTTTACAGCATAATGTATTGCATACATATTTTGGAATACAGCACATACTCTATGGAACAGTTTATTGAGAGTGACAAATAATTAAAATAAAGCTTGATAGGGGAAAGATGTAAGCATAAGAAGGCTCATAAAAATCATAAATTCTTTATTAGATTCAATTCACACAGAAAGCCAGGCTCCTTTGTGTTATGCCCTCCTTCTGGTGTTCATACCTTGAGCTCAAAATAAAGCAAATTGAAATATTGTCATAGAATTAGGTCCCAGCCTAAAAATCTGCTACATCACTTTACTGATGGATGCCAAATAACATTATCTATAGTATAGATCAGGGTCTGTTTTGGCTTTTGCCAAGTTATTCTCTGTCTTCTCCTTGTCTTTGAAATATATTTTTTTCTTTTGGTTTATGCTGTTCTGACTGAGCCACAGCTTTTCTGTTATTTCACCATTTTGCTCTGTATTTGACCAAACTAGCTTTATTCCTTCAAAGCCCACAATTCTTTGAGCATGTTTCTTCTGAAATGAGCCCGGATAAATGCAGGAAGAAGCTTCATTGCTACTTTCAGCTGATCTAGATCATAGAATCATAGAATGGTTTGGGTTGGAAGGGACTTTAAAGATCACCTGGTTCTGGCACCCATACTGTCTTCAAGGACATCTTCCACTGGATCACTTTGCCCAAAGATCTGTTATATTACTAATGGTGTCTCCCCTTCATTTGTGTTCTCAGTATATTACTATTGAGCCTGGCCTTGTGCCATGCCAGTCCTGCTCTGGTCGCAGAAGTGAACTGACTGCAATTAAAATCCACACAAAAATCATTACTTTACTTTCAGTGGGGTTGTCTCTATGGAGTGATTGATGTTTCTCTTCAGCTACAATGTTCAGCTCTTCTGTTGTCTTTGAGTCTTTCCCTCACCGTCCCTTTGGATGTCTACAGTACTTCGAGTATTGGAGTGTTTCATAGACTTTAAAGACAGAAGAGACATTTTCACACCTTGTATACTTCAGACTTCAGGTTTCATACACAAATGTTATTGTTATTCTCAAAGTGATTGAGTTATAGTCTTAGGCATGTTTTAAGAGTTACACAATGCACTTACAGGTCCCATTGCCTTCAGCAGAATTTGTAGGCAGTACAAGACTGCAAGTGTGTTATACATCTGCTAAGCCTTACATCTGTGACTGTCCTTTGGATGTGCCATGGTGCAGGGAAGCCAGGGAACTGTCATGCAATTGCTATATCGTTAATCATGTCCATGCAGACCTGCATACCCATCTGCAGTACTCGTCAGTTGTTGGAAAAGGCACAAAACAGAAAAAGAAAAGAGATAAAATCAGACTGCAGATCTTTCAAATGCCTCAAGTCTTGAACCAGCCTCTTCTGCTGGGGTTTAGACAACTTCAATAACAAGGAACACAGAGCTAAATTACAGAGGTCAGTCAGCTGATCAGAGGTTAATTTCTAAGGTCATGTCTGAAGTGTGGTTAAAGATATTTTAGTAACTGTTCTTAAAAAGTAAGCAGTGCAAATACTGGCCATATATCCCAGTTATAACAATCTTAAAACTTAACTAACCATCTGAGCACCAGCTCCATAAGAAGTTTTTTAAATTACGTGTGAGCTCAAGACTGTGTTACTTGACACTGTAGTAAAAGAGCATAATAGCCATGGAAAGGAGTAATTATTTATTGAATTACTTAAGAAAACAAAGTCCTATAGAAAACCTATACTTTTGAATTATTCACTTTTCCATCATGTGCACAACTTCAGACTTACAGACAATAGCTGGCTTACAAACACTAGTTAAAGTATGTGGGACCTGACCAGCAAATAAAAGATGTACTCACTTCCCACATAAATGTATTCCCTTTCTCAGCTCGGATATGCAAGTTGCATATTCATAGAAATAATTTGCTATTGGTCAGTGTGTTTAGCTTTTAGAGTGTATTTACAGATACGAAGAAGCGAAGATTAGTGAAAATAACAAAACGTAGTGAAAATAAATACACCGTCAGATCATATTTCTTGTATGTGATTTCCATGTCTCAGTTCATGAAGCAGCGATGCCGCTCCAGGTTTGTGTCATGGGGAGAGAAAATCAGACTGATTGCTGGAGATGTTCTTGCACAGCTGAATATGGCAGCATGTTTTCCTGTTAGTCAGACACATTCTTCTCCTGAATCTATTCCTAACAGCCGTTCCCTTAGTTCCTTACATTTGGTGTCCTTCTTGGCTGAGGGAGCTGAAGGAGCACCTTCTGTTAGCAGCGCTGGAAAGACGGAGCAGCACGAGGGTCCGCTCCAAAATGCTTTGAGGCCAATGCTACCAGTAGAAATCTTTCTGTGCAGTGTTGCACTTGGTGTCTGTTCTTTTAGCGAGAAGCGCATTGTAATGCTCATTAGGGTCTGTAGATGTTAATTCTATTCTGGGATATAATTATGCTCTTACTTATGTTTTTGCACAATAAAAAGAATATTTTAAAATGTGCCCATATTTTCTCATGACATACATACTTATCCCATGAGCCTCATGCCTTTGACAAATGTAAACCATGTAGTATTATAATTTGATAACTTCTAGCCAGCCCACTTGGAAGTTATTTTTAACAAAAATGCACATACTACCATTCATTGTTCAAAATAAACATCCACTCTTGAACTATTATTATTTTATATTTTTATTGGGATTGAAATAAAAGTTTATACCCATCTTGCTATAATGAACTTATTTTTAGATGAAAACATATAGGCTGGAGCAGAGCAGCCAATGTATGCCTCATCTGCATGGGCTTTGTCTAAGAAAATTATTTCATGAGACTAAATGCTGTAGAAATTTCTCTGGAGGTAGGCCAGTGAAGTATTTCAAGAAGATCATTTCTCAGTTGTATGCTTGTGCCAAATCTAGTGAGATCTTTTTCAAATTAGACATAGAAAGCATTTATTTTACTACTTGTTCAAATATCTCAGAATCAAATTCAAGGATATTCCTTTGAATCCCTTTGTTTTCCTCTCCAATCATAATCATCTCTTAAGTTAAATAAGTCTCAGTGTTACTAAGGAAACCACAGCCCTCTGTTGTATGTCCCACTTAAAATTTCTGGATACCCATGAACATCTTTTGCTGGTTGAGGTAAATGCGTGGACTGCCATGTCTGCATGTCATCTCAGTCTTTCTTTATAGTGTATGGGCTTATTCCATGGGGCAGTGTGATGTTTTTGCACAAATAATCATGGTCATTCCCCAAAAGCTCTGATATCTCTGAACCTAGTTGCAGGTATCTAACATGAAACACAGGTCTGGCTTAAGACACAGTAACATCAAACATCTGTTTAATATCTCATTTTTTTTTTTCAAAGTATAGCTTGTTTTTTTCAAATGCATACAGCTAAACAAAACCAAAGAGGCCAGCAATTCCTCCATGGCTGCATTTTGATAATAGTATTTCCCTGAAAATTTAAAAATGCTTTTTCTTACATGATTACTGTTCTAATATTTTTCTTAAATGTATTTTAGTAAGCCTTTCTAAGATATTCTTTCAAAAAGGCTTTAGGGGATTTCTTAGTTCTTGTTCATTCCAGTACTCACTGTTATCAGACTGGTAAGGTTTTGTACGAGAGCTCAAACTCACCCAGAGATTAAGTCTTTATGTCTTTAGTAAAAACACTGAGTGCTTGCAGATGTTCTTGTCTTCATTTGCACCATTCTGGATCATGACTGTACATAACAAACACAGTCAAGTGAGGTACTGCCCACCTCAGACCATCTATTCCCAACTAAGGTTCACTCAACAATATCATTCTTTAGCTTTATGTCATTCTGAATCTCAAACATCAGAGAACTTTTATTTCAAACAAAATAACACATTTCTGGAGAAAGGTTTATCACTGAGACAGAAGATTGTTTGATTGCAGAGTGAACTTGGTTTCCTTTCTCTGCTTTCTACCTTCTTTCCAACACAGTAGGATGTATTCTAGAATAGAAAAGGTACTACTTTTGTGTGGGTTTTTTTTTGTCAGCATGTTGTGGTTGGTCAAAGCCTGTTATTTGGGGGCCTATTCCATGGAATTTAGCCATTCCAATGACTCTTTGTAATTTACTTTGTTCAGGAGAGATTTTCAGTCATACAAGTAGCATACAGGCACAGAATACAGAAGACCAAAATAGATGCTCTTCCAAACAGTGAGATATTTATATAGAAAGCTTACCAACAAGTGAAGTAATTGTGGGAAGAGTCCAAATATCCTACAGGGTTTCATCAGCCACATACAGCTTTAGTGATTAATGCTTTGTGCTGTTCAGAATACCTATTTTAAAAATAGAAACACAACAGAACCCACATGAAGACTAGAAACCTTTGTCCTGCAATTTTCTGGGCCTCAAAAATTCACATCTAAAATAAAATCTTAAGCAGAAAACTCTCTGTACCTTTGGAAGAACATATTGTTTCCATGCCTTTGTTGTCCTATTTCAATCTGTTGCTATGAAGATTTCACTCTGCACAAATTGCTATTCATTTGTATGATGATACTGCCTCAGTAGACCAGACGGAATAAGGTACGGGCACTGAATGTGCACTAAGCCTGTATACGTGTACAATGACTGAAAAACCCAGCAAAAGAAAGTAATCAACTCATTCTATATTCTTAACTCTGTAGTACTCTTAGGAAACATCAAGAACTAAATCTTTGTACAGGCAACTTCTATTTTGATTTTGTTCCATCTCTATGAGCAATAACGTGATTCAACACAGAGTACTGTGCAGTCAAAAGAGTCATTGCAATGTTGGCAATAGTTTGGGGCTTGCTTTTTATTTTTTCTTTTAATTCATTTATAAGATCATCTCTCTATGAAATATCATCATTACTTCCATCTCTGAATGTGAGATCTTCACATCTCTTTTTTATGTTATGTATTCCCTTTGTCATATTTAGCATTTGCAGACACCCATGTTCCAGTCCAGGTGCTATCAAGGGTGTGTAAGGCCTGTGTCTCAGAGGATGCTGGGATTGTAATTGAGTTATGGATTGCTGCTTTCTCGGGACTGAAATTTGCAGTATATATTGCATTTCTAGTCTTTGCCAGCTTAAGCAGAGCATATTATTTTTACAACCGTTTAATCAATAAGGATTGAAGTGTGAAATGAAATGTCAGTGCCTGTAGGTAAGATGGCTTTCCATCCAGCTCCAGAATGTTTTTATGGCTACTGCAGATCACTTTTTTTTTTTTTGTGTTCCCAAAGTAGATGTCTTCAAGGCACTAATTATTCAGACATAGGTTGGAAAATGGAAACCTACCCACAGTGATGACAGCTGAATGAATATGGAGTACAATGCAAATAGCTCCACATGTTAACTGAAAAGAAATAAATTCTTCCTACACATGGCAGGTTACTTTCAAGGAGATTTCACTGTTATAGCAGAATAAATCCAGTTATTCTTTCTCATAATTGAAGAAATATATTGAAGACAAGGCCAGGCTGGACAGGGTTTGGGGCAGACTGATCTAGTGGAAGGTGTCTTTGCCCATGGCAAGGGATTTGGTACCAGATGATCTGTAAGGTCAGTTCTAACCCAAACCATTCTATCATCCTATGAAATATAAAAGGAAAGGTCACCAAACTACCCTCACAGTATTTTCTGTAAATGTCATGTCTTGACCAAGGCTATGGAAGGCAGGAAAAGACAGCCACAATCAGAATTTGAACTGTCTCTGAAAATGACAGTACTTCCCCAGGCAATACCTAAGAGGAAATCTCACCCCCTGTATGTCACCACTGCCGCCCATTGTGTGTCTATATATATTTTTCTAAACCTGACATTGTCCTGTGGCTTGCTTTCAACTGTAAGATTTGACAGTGCTAATAGTGTCAACTGGACTCATTGGTTTTCACAGTTCTCTGAATATATGAGGAGGCAGGAATAGCAGTGCAGCTTTCTTCCACTGCAAAAGCATACTAACTTTAACAGTGGGAAGTTGTGCAGAGCTTGCAACCGGAGGAAAAAAAAAAAAAAAAAAAAAAAACCACAACATCTCATTTCTCCAATTTATCTCCAAATCTCCCCCTGGAAAAAAAAAAAGGCAAGAGTATAAAAAATGGAAAGGTGCCATAATTTTCTCTGTGATCTTCATAAAAGATCAAACAAATGATTAAAGAATTTAATCATTTGATTTAAAAACCTGTTGATTCACTGTAATGATGGGCATTTCCATTAGTTTTGAAAACTGTTTTTCTAGGCTTTCAATAGACGTGAGTAAACATATCTACATTTTCATTGTATTCCTAGTTGTTGGACAAAGTTTAAAATCAAGAGTTGGAAGAAGGGATGTTTGTTTGTTTGTTGTTCTTGTAAACAGAAGAGGAAATTCATATATCAGAAAAATGCCTAGAAAAGTGAGAACAGCATATACTGCCCTGTGCTGGCCTGTTCCAAGTCCTGCTGCACAACAGCCTTAAAAATATTTTCTTTCTTCTGCATGATGGGAGAAGATGGAGAATTGCCATTATGGTCTCTCACAACAGAGAGTATGGGGCAGTATCACAGTAACGTATGAGATGATAATTTCTGTTATGTTGTCATGGCCTGATATTATAGTTTTACAGGATACAATTTATTATACCTTGTCTACTCTATGGTAACTGTACAGTTGGAAAATTCACAGAAGACAAAGGAGTTCAGTCCCATGATTTTCCACACATAAAATTTAATGACTATGAAAGTTCAAACTTTTTTTTAAGACTAGGTACATCCAACACTGAGTGCATACTGCCCTATTTACATCACCTGTAGGAAAGCACTTGCTGAGTTCAGCATTTTCCTGAGAAGGTCAGTGGACTTTATAACAGTGTCTGAACACATCTCAGAAAATACTGACAATACGCCAAGAAGAGATGGAAATACCTGACTGGGAGAAGTAAGCTATGAGAAAAAAAAAATCTGTATGGTTTGAGTGAGTTCTGTGATTGGTATTGGAAAAAATATTCATGGATGGATCTGAAACCAATGAGGAAAGAATATAGTTCACATTAGAATGAAAATTTGGTTGTAATCCCAAATCTATTGAAGTCAATGGAAGAATTTATATTGGCTTCAAAGAATATTAAACTGTGGCATGGTTCCTGAGCTGCCTTTGGGTTACAGAGTCACAGGAATATATGACAAGATTTCAAACATCTGCTGAAATCATTGCTTGAATAGAAAAGTCAAGGGTGGCACGTTAAGCCATTTTCCACTTTATATAAAATCATTCTGTAGAGTGATCTTTTTTTTTTAAATAAGGTGTCAAAAATGGCTTTTGATATGTATCAAAGAAATATCTGCCTGGAAATACACATCACATTTCAAACTGGCACAAAGTCAGCATTGTGTAAGCTTCAACTTAGAAAGTTTTAGAGTTTTCTTCAGAATATCTATTCATCTAATCTCATTTATGTGATAAAAATCAACATATATACTGCATTTAAATTATTGTGACAGTCTTCTTTTATGAATGCATAAAGTACATTTAACCTAGTTTTGAAAATATATTGCATAGATTTAATTGACTGCAAATGACTTTTTTTTTCTAGGAAAGCAAAATGTGTTGTGATGTACCTTATGTGTGTTCTGCTTTAGAGTTCACTTAGTTTTATGATTTTAACATTAACCTCTCCTGGTCAGAGTTCATATGGAGTCAGGTCTCTGCTCTTAAAATAAAGGAGACTTACAAAGGGGTCAAAAGTCTGTATACAAATGCTAAACTGCATGCAGTCAGATTAAGCCCACAGTATGAGAAAAATGGGTGGCATACATAGCAACTCTGAAAAGCGAAGTAGTTTGAAACAAGGTTTTGCGTCATTCTGCTAAAGAATTGTCCTGGGTTTATATGCTGGAATTATCTGAGACAATATGAATATAAATGACTGTCAGATCTCTATTTCCTAAATATTGTTTTTCATGCTGACTTCTATTTCCTAGTTCTCTGGTGATGATGCTCCACCTTCCCTGATTTTTCCTCTGTATTTTTACAATACTTTTATCTTGCTTGTTAAGAAACATCAAAAAAAAAAAAAAAAAGGCTATCATCTTTCTTTTAATTGTTGAATTTTTAGCCTTTTTGAAAAGTCTTTTAATACCTCAAATAAATAAAATGTTATAGCTAGCAGTAGTTTATTACAAAGTCTACCTCAGCTGTCATTCCTTCCACCCCCCTTAGGTCTCTGTGGCTCTGTAGAGCCAGGCTTGCCCACCAAACTGGTTCCTCTGAGGAGAAGCAATTACTAGGCAGGCTTTTCTGTGACTAGGAGAAGATGAACTTATTTTTGTATTTATTTCATTAGCTATCATGTGCATCTCAACAGTTGCTTAGTCTCTGCAGAATTATAGGTTGTTATTAACTGTTTGAGCTTGTTTAATTCTGAAATATCCTTGGTCTGGGTCCAACTAGTCTGGGAATTCTAATCTTCCCAAGCTTTATTTAAGATCAGTGGCTGATCAGATGCGTATGATGGGAAAGGACAGTTTAACAGGAAAACCTGAGCTAGTCTTTTTGGTAAGAGCAGGACTATACAGCAGGCTGTCTGCCACTGATGTAACCTCATGATTTCACCCCCAAAAAGGCTAACGTTAAGAAAACCATCCTTTGCTTGCTCAAGCAACCACTCTGGGGAAGTGGCTTATAGCTAATTGATTTCACAAGATGCTGTACCAGAAGGCAAATCAACTGCATATGCTAAAGGAGGGCACATACTGAAAGCACTGAGTAATGTGTGAAGTTTTCTGGATAACTGATCGTGAAAAATTGAGCATCCTTTAGCACTGCAATAGCACTGGCTTATAAATGGTATTAATAAAGTCATAAGATAAATTTTTTGCAAATCATGTTTCTTTAATGGCTCATATTTTGGGTTTGTTTCTCAACTGGACTCTTTTTCATACAGAATAGCTCATTGGTCTCAAAGTAATGGTTTTAGATTACAGAATATTTCCAATGTTCTTGTGAAGTAGCCCTCCTGATCTCTGAAAATGCAGCTCCTGTGGGACATCTCATATATCGGCGCTATGAAACATAGCAAGCCAGGGCTGCTTCAGACCAATGCAGAGTGAGGAAACAGAGTTTACATGTAATTTCATGGCAAAGTACATGAGGCACATAGCATAGCAGACATCTGTTGTTTCTGACCCTGTCAGAGTGATTTATTTCCCTGAGATCTAATGAAGGAGAGATAATGAAGTCCAGTTAGATAGTCCAGATTCCTGACCATGTATTGTATAGGTAACAGGAGTACGTTAGCAATACTGCTACTTATGATAGATTTTCCAAAGTTATATTGGCATAGAACACCTATCTGAAAATGTTCTCACAAGAGATCAAAAGCCACCTTTATGATGATGTTCCGTCATGAGAGCCATCGCTGTTACACAGTCCCTGACTGCCCAGAGGCCCAGGTCTGACAGTGGCAGTGCTGCAGCCAGCAGCCAACACTGCTGAAGCCCAGTGAAACTCACACATTATGCCTCCCTCCTTCTTCACTTACATGTTAAACTTGCAATTATTTTCAGCACTTTTATAAAGCATAGGGTATTTTATTCAAAGAAAACCCAGGTTTATCCAAAGGCTCTTATAATAGCTGGCTGTTTCATTACTAGTAAAGAATCTAGGGGATTTGGCTGTGAGGAGATAACATCCTGACAGAGACAGCAAGGATTCCAGCCCTTCATCTCTGAGACTAGTTTCTTTAGACTTTCTTGTTATAGATAATTTCAGAAATGTTCCAGCAAAGACATTCTCAACCCATTAATTCTTACATATCCCACATAGCCCCTCCCATCCCCTGCCCCATTTTAAGGGGAAAATGAAAGGCAGAGTTGTTGGTTTCTCATTAAGCAGTTCTTGCACATCATTAAACCTCATCTACCTGAAAGGCTCTGTTGCACATTTGTTAATAACATGCTAACCTGCAAAATGTGTTAAAAAATAAGTTAGGTAGGTTATATATATGAAGCAAATAAATTCCAGCGTTTCAAAACATAAACTGGATGATGAATTCTGCCTATCATTTCCCCTGTTCAATGCAGCAAACTCTCACCGTTCCTACCATTATAGTTCATTATAGTCCATTGTAGTGTTGCTTTGAAGAGCTTTAAGTCGGTTCCTCTGATTGTTCATGACTCTTTTCCAAACTGCAGAAAATCAGAGTAGCTTAGAACAGGTGAATTCAGTGAAAGGAAAGGCTGGTGCACAAGTCACATGGGAAGCGTTGATGTGCTGCACTGATTTCATGGTTTTGTCGACAACTTTAGCCATCTAATATTTGTTTTGAATTCATAGAATCACAGAATCACCAAGGGTTGAAAAGACCTCCAGGGTCATCCAGTGCAGTCATCCACCTATCACCAGTATTTCCCCCTAACCGTGCCCTTCAGTACAACTTCTAAATGCTTCTTGAACACCTCCAGGGACGGTGACTCCACCACCTCCCTGGGCAGCCCATCCTAGTGCCTAACCACTCTTTTGGAGAAGTATTTCCTAATGTCCAACCTGAATCCCCCCTGGTGCAACTTGAGGCCATTCCCTCTAGTCCCATAGCTCATAAATTCATAAATTTTCTATTAAAAAAACATATATATATATTTTTAGAAATGGGACAGAAGAGGCCTGTTGTAGGCATACAAAAATATGTTTAAGATAAGTTAAACTTCAGTACTAAATTTTTTTTCAAAAAGATTCAACTTTAAAAGTGGGAACTATTTAACTAAGGTATGGAGAGATAAGCTCCCTTGTTGGTCCTTTTGAGTATTCCTCAGATGGTGAAGTATACTACAAGACTCTAATATTAAAGTAAGTAGACATCTTCCGGGAATTCCCTCTCTAACAGGAAGGTCACCTGTTGCTTCCATTACAGAGAAATGCCATATTTAAAAGTGTTAAGATCAAAGGGCTCCAGGTGATATTAGAAACAAGTGGCTGTACAATAGCAAGTGCTCAGTCTCTCAGCACTTTAAATAGACTGGAAAAAATGAGAGAGGGGAGACATGCTCCTCCTGAAAAGTGCCCAGGAGGGAGAAATTCTCCACTGATGTATTGAGCAATGGTGAAATTAAGAAAAGAAAGTCTTCACAAAACATGGATTATTTCAGTCTCATGATAAAAAAAACATTTTCATATTTCTAAAACTGCTACTCACCTGATTACATGTTAAAATAAGTGGGACTAGTTTATAGACTAAAAGAATGTTCTCTGTCTGGCAAGGTTTTGTTTTGCCTTTGCCCTGCCTCTCCATTTTGGATCTGAGACTGCTCCTTAAATTTGAGATCAGATGCCAGTTCCCCTCCTCCCAAAGGACTATGCTGGGCATAGAGGACACACATCTAATAATGATGAGTAGCTTTACGTGCATAGCTTTCCATGCAGGTATATAACATTGCTGACGAATGTAATAGTGTATACATTTCTGCTGAAGTGCTAAAATATCAGCACATTCTCTGTAGTGTGTGAGTCATAGTAGCTCCAAGGGAGTATAGCAGATGGTGCTCTGAGAGAAACAGTGTGCCGTATCTGATATATTTGGAAATAAATGAGAAACATATTCCCTATAAAGAAAACAGAACCACAATATTTTCCTGCTTTTTCTATGTGACAACATGTTGACTGAAAGGAGCAAAAAGATCACTGAAAGGTATTACATAGTACCTGCATCAGTCAGAGCTCCTCCGATGTGCTGCTTGCTCCTCCATAGTCTCAGCTTGCTCCATCACATCTTCTCCAGCATTATTCCTTGCAATCCTATTCGCATGGACAGTGTTCACCACGTTTGACTTCTCATGCAATTCCAAATATACTTCAAATACTGCAAAAATATGCTGTGGTGTTACACATGAGTAACACAAGAAGTGTGTATTAGACCCAAAGTCTAATAAAAAGACATTTTATCCAAAAAAATATGCTTTGCTGCCTTTTGAGTCACCAATATGATGAGGCAAACAATAATTGAGAATATTTTTTTAGTGATTTCAGTGACATTACTCTTCAAAAATATTGTCTGCTTGTTTAAATACCTCAACAAATGCAGTAAGAAAATCCAAGACTCTGCACAGTGTTTTAATAGATACATACTCTATTGAAGAATTACCTGATAATCATTAAAGAGAGGAAACAGGAAAACAAGGAAAGTCTTATAAGAAAGAAAAGTGTTTCTTCAGTTGTGTCTTATAGTCCTTGGCAATTCCTGCTGCAGTAAACTTTAATACTTTTGCTGGAGAAGCCTTTCAAATAACTATTTGTTTGACCTGCTCAGAGACCAGGAAGTGTCCTCTGTGTCAATGTGCTGTCCTCACTTTAATCACTGCATCCCTTTTGTGAGCTACGTAGCCCTGTTTCATCCAGTTTTCTTTAAGCCTACAGCTTCTTCTATTGATCTCCAGACTCAATAATATTCATGACCCAAGCCCTCTTCTTTAAGATGTTTTCTCCATCATGGATTAGAAACTGTAGCAGATATTGGGCTTACATAATCTGTACAGAAATCATTAGATTGTCGTTTTCTGGACTCTCTTTGTCTCAGGCATCAATGTTGTAGTGAATCTTCAAAATATTTAATGCGAGTTTTCTCTTGGCTTGTTTACAATCTGTTCCTACAGCACTTTTTTCAGAATGATGGATTCCCCATCACCTCAGTATTCCAAGTCATTAAACTCATGATTCATCCAATCCGGCATTGAGTCCCTAGAACTAATTAGGTTCAAACCCATTGCTTTAACTGTATTTGTGCCATTTTCTTCAGCCTGAATTTCTGCTTGCTAGCACAGCTCAGTAACCCTGGAATGTGACAATTTCCAGGCTTCTTTGGAGCAAAAAAAAGTTTATAAATTTTCAAAATCTACCATCACATTTATTTCAGGATTTCTAGAGGATAAACAACCTCTCTGAAGCCTTCAAGACAGTATGTCTGAGTGCACCACAACCTAAAATCTATCATAAGTAATCCATTGCTCAGGATTTTCAGGTAAATCCTCAAGTAAAGGATTTTCTCTCCACTCTTTTTGCAGTGCTGAACAGACATTAGTAGAGAATAACTGTTGTGCAAAGAGTGTTTGTGTTATATATAATCATTGTATGCATGAGCAGACAATGAAGTGGTTAATATTTCTGCTTGATACTTGTATTGTCATTAATGATTAACCTTTTATAACTTTCAGAACAGCGCTACAATGTAATAATGCCAAAACAGGAAAGGGTTACAACCAAATATTTGTGTAAAAGCTGAGGTACAGGCTCCTGATTTCAATGCACTCAACAATGCAAAGAAAATAGATGTTGAAGCACAGGTCAGCATACTCATAACAAATGAGTAAGAAGGGAAAAGACTTGACAGACCTGACTTCAAATGGCAGAAATTGAATGTGAATTCTTACGTAAAATGGTAGAAGATTCACATATGAGTGAAAATGTTAAAGCTGACACCGAAATCGATGATGTTATGTGCTCTTTACTGTATGGACTAGAAAGGTTACTGATGTAATATTAGGTAAAAGAGCAGGGAGAGTTAGTAGTTTGCAAGCTGGGTGATGTTTCCCAAAGAAAGGAATGAGATTAGGTTTGTGCTTACTTGTTCTACAATTGCCCCATTATCCTAAAGTCCTTATGTCTTTAGTATAAATGTTACAATATTTCTGTATCATATTTTGCATCAAAATAAAATAGCAAAAATCAGCCTGTGATGCCATTAAGGATCATGTTTACCAGTTTATAGACTGCTGAACTTAAGCTCAAATAAAGAGAAATTGTTTACTGAGGCTTACAGAAAGTGAATGGCAGCACTGGTAACAAATCCCAGCAGTTACATGAAGACAGTAATATTGAGAGGTCTCAAACAAAATGAGTGTCCCAGTGTTTCAAGTATATTGTTAGAAATAACAAGATGATAGGACGTGAGCTATGGAGTCAGAAAAAAAAGTCTTTCTAAAGACACAGAATAGGCCTCTTTCTCTTTCCTAATAAGAATTTCACAGATCTCATATATCACTCATCTGTACCTTGTTACATACTTTGTTCAGATGCCTCTAGCTAGATTTCAGTTGTTGACTTTTGTATTGGATTAGCTCTTTGGAAATCTCGTTTATAAAGTCTTTTCTTCTGTATTTTAGTATCTGCCATGGCAGATCATCAGAGCCATAAATGTCAAATTTGTTGTGCATAATGTCAGATCTATTTGTAAATACTTCATGCAGATGCGTGAAAATAATATCATGTAAAATTATTCCTTTGACTGCTACACTTTTTAGTAAGGTAAATAAGTTTATGTGGAATAATGTTTACTGGAAATGTAACTGGCCCTTGCTTGTCAAGAAAGGCAGTTTTTCAGATCCTTTGCAATGGGTTTGGAAATCTGTGTCCACTGGATGGAGGACACTGGTAAGGCTCAGGATACTACTTGAAAGGTGATGCAAGGATAAGACTAATGTCCTTTGCCAGCATCCAGCAGCTGTAAGCAAATACCAGAGAGAGTAAACAGTATTTTCAATAAAAAGTCTGATTTTAAAGTCTCTGTTTACATCTGTCTCACTTCTCAGTGAATTCATAAACCTCAAACCTTGTCTCTGTTCACTTTGTGCTTTTGCAAATGTACAAATTAGCAATGCCTTTGCAGCTGACAGGATTTTGGCATAAGTCACTTGGCACACAACTGTTGAGTCCATTCGTTAGGCATAAAATATGTATTAATTTTTTAAAATAGTAAATAATTTTTACACCTAGTATTAGTCATCTGAAAAAAAAAATAATACTCCTTGCTGTATTTATCTGTATAGATATAGACAGGCTTTTTTTCTTAAGCCGGAGGACTGCATTTTTTAGACATTTTTATCAATGACTATGCAAGTAAAATTGATATCACATTGGCTTAGATAATACATCTTGTATATCTCAATTTCCAATAAAAAAGTGATGCCAGCAATAATTTTAACCTTTCATAAAAGACTTCAGAAAGCACTGGTAAAGGTATTAATTAGAAATGTAACTCCTTAATGGGCAGAAAGGACTACTATTATTCCCCATTTAAAACACTTTCATATTTGTCTTCTGAAAATCCTCTCATTTAAGACACATTTTGCTATAGCCCAAGCAGCAAAAGTTTTAGATTTCTTTCTGTCAACAAGATGAAAAAATAAGGTTTGGGTTTTTTTTGTCCATACTTAATGCCAAAGAAATGCTATCCACTCATCTTCCTGTAAAAATCTCAGCTCCTGTGTCTTTTACAGAGCCATCTGCTCCTGCTAATATCCCATTGAAAATGAAGAATATATTCAGCTGCTTCTTCTATACAGTAAGTGCAGATTTTGATAAATATATGCTCTGCTGCATTTATGAGACTTTCTTAAATTCTAGGTAAATAAAGACAGACTGGAAATGAAGGTAGTCAAGTTTCAGCAGACAAAGACCTCAAGAAAAATAATTAATGAAGTGAAATTTGCCAATATACAAACTCAGAGACTGTAAATTCAGTTTAAAACACATCTTAAAAGGGTCATTAGCAAAATATATAGAAAAAAATAGGAAAAAAGAAAAAAAAAAGCAAATACCAGAACTGTATACAATAAGGATTATATAAAATTCATGCCCCAAAATGAAATGAAATGCGCGTACATTTTTCAGTAAACATTATAAAGTATAATATGGGGACAAAACTATGGTTGGCTAATGAACTGAGACTACAGGAATGAAAATTACCACATTCAAGTCCCATCCAAGGCTGAAATGTATGTATTCACACAAGGAATGTCCATCCAGAATACTGAAGGAACTGGCACAGTATCAAACCCGCTATGCTACATAGCTGAGGAAAAGCAAAAGTAGAACTTCCATTTACCTTTCTTTGGGAAAGGCTCTGTAACTGCCCTGCCACATCCCCTACTTTTTGCAGTGACAACATTTACATGACAGAGGGGCAGAACTGCTTTAAGTCTGTATTCTGCAGCAGTTTCTGGGCACATCCCAGCCAGGCAGCTGAACCACTTGTGTCCATCTGCTCTTGCATTTTAACTTTGTTTCTTCCACTCCAGACAGATTTGCAGATATGCACTGTATACTGCACCATTATAATCAGAAGAAAAAAAGCAAAAAAAATGGGACAACAAGGCTATGCAAAGCCTCAAAGGACATGGATACCACTTAACAATCAATGAAAGGCTTAAATTCAGATATTTATAAGAAGTGAAATTGCATGTATCAGTTTGAATAATTTTAGCTTTCTTGACCTTTTATTTACACAGAATATGCAGGAGATACAGCAACTTATTTTTTAAACCCACAAAACATAAGGTTTATTTCCTCCTACATAAAAAATGATCCCAGTTCATGCATTTCTATGGAAATGCAGTACTGAACTTCCTGATAAATTCTAATTCTGTTTCAGCCAACCTCTTAGAATGTTTTCCTTCACCCTTGTTGATTATGAGAAAAAACTCAAGCCAAATCTTGAGGCAAAGGAAGCAGAAATATAATAAAGCTACAAGTGGCTAGCAATTAATTTATGACATTGTGAGACTGATATACATGGACCCTTTTCCTAAAAGGGTAAAGGGTGGGAAATCAAACTACAGTGCAGGAAACTCTGAGCCTGCCCATTCATCTCTGCCTGTCCTGGCTTCAGCTGGAGGAGTTGTTTTTCTGCACAGCGTCTGGTATGATGCTATGTTTTGGCTTTAGGAGAAAAACTGTGTTGATAACATAGCAGTGTTTCAGTTGTTGCTGAGCAGGGCTGTACAGAGCCAGAGACATTTCAGTTTCTCAGCTTCTCATACTGTCCTGACAGCAAGCAGGGCAGAGGGGGCATGAGGAGTTGGAGGGACAAAAACCAGGACGGCTGACCTATACTGACCAAGGGGGTATTCCATACCGTACAACACCATGTGAGCAAACTATAAAATTGAGGGCAGCTGGCCACTGCTCAGAGACCTGATGGGCATTGGTCAGTAGGTGGTGAGCAATTGCTTTGTGCATCACAAGTTCTACCTTTTTTTCCCAATTCTCTCCCCCATCCCACAGTGGATGGTGGGGGGAAATGTGCCAGGTTAAACCACAACACTGCCCCACCTGCCACTGAATTAAAAAAATTTTCCCTGGACTACAAGCCAGTCTCTCTTTCCCCGAGAGACTTCTTTTGTGAACTGTAGCTCCATTTCCAAACTAAAGACTCAACAAAAATCACTCTCTACGTTGACTCAAGAACAAGCTGTCTGAGTTGATGGCCTTCAACTACAGTTCACAAGTAATGGTCTCTACTATGAGCCCTGTATCACATCTTCTCTCGTGGAGTTCACTGACCACACAGTTCTACATAATATTTTTCTTTTGGTCGAAGAAATGATTATACTTTCACTGAAAACAACCCATTTTTTCAAAGCCTTGTCTTTGCTGGAATCACTACCCACATAAGGACCTCCTCTGATCTCGTACATGCAAAAATATGACACTGAAATACTCCTGGGAGAGAGATGACAGGTCTGGCTTCTGCCCATTCCACTATCACAACAGTTTGCCACAACTGGAGAAACAGAAATGACAGAAAGAAAATTCAAAATAAAAACAAAAATCATTGATATTAATTTTGGAATAATCTCCATTTTCTTTACCCTTGAAATAGTAACATCACTTTTAGTAGTTGCTTCCTCCTACTTTTTTATTTAGCAGATGTTCACAGTGAGATACAGCAAAATAAAAGCAGAGCTGGCTTTCCACTTCTAGACCATATTTCTGCCTGCTTCTTCATATGGTTTTATTTTAAACTTTCTCCAAGGAAGATGTAACTTACTTTAGGGCTTACTTCAAGGAAGTTCCCTACAAGTTCCCATATGTGGCTGCTTAACCCAGAACAGCTCATCTCTGTAAATCAGCAGCAGGCCCAGCAGCAATTGCTGACTGTGTGGAGCTGATGGGCTTTGCCTATTTGCAGTGCAGTCAGCTCGCTAATGAGGAGCTGGCAAGAGGCACAATGCACCCTGGACCTCATTAAAAAGGCTTATTTTGGCCTGCTGAAACATTACCTCAGGACTTGAGCACTGGCACAGTGCTACACAGAGAGAGAGGCCCTGCCTCCCTGACAGAGGTGTTTCCTTCCGATGGCACTCAGAAGGCAGCTGTCCTCCATGTCCCTGTCACTCTTTCTTCAGATGTGACACAGTGACACTTGAATGAAAGTGGGTTCAACTCAGAGACCTGCCAGTGGCCACTGTCTGAAGCATGGGGGGACACCTGCAGAGCCTTTAAAGCTCACTTATCAAACTGCATGGACGTCCTCCTGATATAAGGGGCACGACACGAGTGGTGGGCACCCACACAGCCTGCCTTGTGCCGTGCTGCCCTCCTGGGAGCCCCGTAGCCTGCAGGAGGAAAGGCCCTGAGGCATTTACATTGCTCTAACCAAACCTCACTACTCAGTTCTCTCAGGCATGGTGGCTGTTTAAAAGTGAATGGCAGCAATTAGTACTTCCTAACCTGCTCTCGTTTTCGTCAGCTGTCATGTCCACGTTTGCTATTTTCAGCTCAGACACGCTGGCAAAAGGGATGCTTATGGAGGGAAGCTCAGTCAGTGCCAAGTCCAAAATCTCTTGAGGCTGCTGGTTGTTTTGCTTGGAGGCTCATCTCTACTATGGCCTAGCAGAAGAGTGAAAACATGACAAATCTGATTAGTCTTTCTTCAGCCCTCATGTATGTAACTTCTGCTGCTGTAAAAATGGAAAGTTGAGGCTCTGGCTGTGCAAAAATTACTTTAGAAGGGAAACAGCGACTTGAGCTGTGACAGCAGCGCTTCCAGTCAGATAGAGGAGCCAAGCCACGGTCACCCAGGCCTGCGCTGGAGCTTGGTGTGTGGTGCCTGCTGACTGCAGTGCTGGTGGCCCGTGCAGGAGGCTCTCGTGAATCTGGTGGGAGCTGGGCTGATCTGGGAAGCCCCTGCAGGAGTTTAGACTCCTGCTGTGCTGCACAGTTTCTGGGACAGGCACACAAATGCCAGCAGAAGTGGAGCTTTCCAGACAGGTTTTCATTTCTAAAACACTGGATGCAGAAGCATTTGGAAAATGGTGAAAAAAAATAGGATCTTATCTGCAGATTTTCATTAGCAAAGATTAAAAGCTGGTTTAAGTTAGCCTAATTACAGCCCTTACTTACTTATATAGCATTATACATTTCCAAGTCCATATAAGAAGCGCAGTGTCAGCTGCTTTGCCTGCACTACTACATTTGGTGTTTGGAGACCACCCATGTCCTTTGGTTAATTTGATGGGAGCTTGTTGGGCAGGCTGCCACATGGCTATCAACAAAGAGGTGGGATTTATATGAAGAGATCTATAAGAAATGCTTTTCTAAATTAGCAGTGGGTTTATTATTAGGCAGGAATATCCTGGCCATGGATCTTTAACAAGAATTGAGTTGTGGTTTTGTTCTATGTTTGTACAGAAATATGATGCACATAATTATATACTGGCAGCAGCAGCCAGCTTTTTGAGATGTCCACCAGAGGTGCTCAAGCTCAGCATTACACTGGAGCACACCTTCGCAACAGCACTGCCAGCTGTCCATGCCCTTTGAGACATTTGTTTCTCCTGCTGGCACAGTACTCTGCCATACAGCCTCCACCTCAGCCTCTATTCACATGATGGAGGTGCGGCATATTCAATATGTCCTTTGAATTTACTGCCATGAAACTGCAGTCTTATCAAGTTTTCTTTTCCTTTATTTTATTCTTTCTTAAAAAAAAAAATGGTCTTCAAATCTCTTGATTTTCAACATTTTTTTCCTCTGTTATATTGCTGCTTGTTTCTCTAATGTAAAACTCACATGTGAGACAAGCCATAAGTCATACTACTTGAATTCACCTCTCCTTACGGATACAATAGTGAGAGATTTCTTTAAAATGTAATTTTAGTCCAAAAACTTTTGACCGAGGAGGATTTAAAAAGAAAACAAAATAAACAAAAGCAGCAGAGATATCAGGTCTCTGTTACCTAATATCTCTGCGTAGCCTGAGATAACTTTGATCCCAACTCTTTCAGTTCTTTACTGGACAGAAGCTGAGACGGACTTGTTTCTACTGCTTTTGATGTTTATTTGATGAGAGACTATTTGCTTGACATAGCTACACAGAGCTTTAAGAAACACTTCAAGTTATCATTAGAAAACTGCTTTTTAGTTTCCTCTAATTTAAATAACAAGTGACCCATATTTTATGTCTGTTATCTTCATAAAATAAAAGCAAAAGTAGAAAAGTTCCATAAACTGAACTCCCTACACATGGCATCTCCCAAAAGAACTGTAAAGAGCCAATGTTTCCTGATTCCTTCTAATACTGAAGAAAATGAATGATATGAATTATGTAGGTTTCAATCCATTCTGCCTAATCACTGATATTGAAAAAAAAAAAGATAATTTATTTCAAAAAAAAAAAAAGCACAAATATTTAAAAAGGAAAGGAAGAAGGAAAGAAAGAAAGGAAGAAAAATGTATGTTGAACCATTAAATAGATCAGCTTTAGCTGGGGACCTAGAACTAAAAGTGCAAACATCTTATGCTTCGGTTACTGTCACTATCTCCCATTGGAAATGTCTACCCTTAACCATCTCCCTCAAGCAGGAAAAAAAAAAAGTAAAAAAATGTGGGCTTTTTTTGTTTTGTTTTAGCTTTGTTTCTGTGTTTATTTTTCTTTGTTTTTATTATTCAGTTGCTTAATTATTTATCTTCCATTTATTTTCTATTTCCAGCATAAATTAAAATCCATGCAGTGGATCCCAGAAATAAGTAACATCTTTAAACAGACAACACAACACACACCAGTCGGCAAGAGCTGATTTCTTTTGTTTCCATTTGTGGAGCAGCCAAATTATACACTGCAGTTTGAACAAATCTATTCATATGATTTCATCAAAGATCTTCATTTGTGGTGGTAAGTTCCACTATACCACTTGATAGGAAACATTTCTGGCTTCCGGAGGGTGAAGGAGATCACATTTCTGTAAGTGGAGTTGGCTACATGTACACTTGTTCTCTCATTGGCAAAAAACTAGTAAATGCCAAACGCACAGGGTTTGAGATTGTATATATATATTTATATATATATATATGTTAACCACAGACTTGTTTCTTCTCTAAAGGAATCAAAAAGGAGGTTGCTGGAAGCATTTTTCCACTCATTGTGATATGTTTTATAGGTCACAAGCGCTAAATTTATAGGTTCCATTTACTCTCATTCAGCAAGATTTGTTCCATAAGAAAAGTGACACTGTGCTCTTGTCTAAATACACATTCAGTAAAAAGATTTCCGCAGGCAAAGTTTAAAACTGCACAAGAAATTTGATTAAGAGATTTATCCAACATTCAGACTCAAGACTGGAGCACAGTGAGTTGTAAGAGGCACTGCAGGAGAACAGATGGAACCTTTGTTTCAGAAGCTTCATGGGGTGAAGGACATCCTGTGGTACAGGGATTCTGTCTCCATATCAATGTAGCCTAGGAAGCATCTCCTTAAGAAGCCCCTACAGCTGCTCTAGAGCCAACAGACTCAATGGCTGCATCAGCAACATGGTGGTCCTGCTTGGTCCTTAGGTGCAGATATTTGAATATGGATTTAATGAGTGTTGTCAAGACCCTAGAGCCAAATCTCCTCAAGCAAAGCCTTTGAGGAGCACCAGGATAGGGAAGGTTGCAAGAAAAGGAATTGTCCACAAGAAAATGTGTGAGGGAGCTCCAAGTGCTCCCTAACACAGAGAGGAAGTCTTGCACAGCCGTTAGATGCCAGCAGGTCCCACAAGCCAAGATGCTCTTTCAGTCATCTCTCCATGAAAAATGGACAATGAATATGGGGAAAAGTTAGTGTCTGAAGCATGCAATGTTTCTTCTTAAAAAATATTTCTTACATAGCACTGTTTATACACCAGAAAATTTTTTATCCTTACGTACAAGGTTTGACTGCCAGAAGAGTGGCTATTCAACATAAGTATTTTTCCATTAATTGTTATGAGATAAAGGATAACATCTTTTTCAACAGATAGATAGCTCATTTTTTTCCCTGAGTATTACTTTAGATTATTGGCAGCCTAACTGCTACTATTTATCAGAAAGCTAATTTGATCAATCCCAGAGCAGGCCCTCCACTGCAGGACATTGAAAATGCTGGTTTGAAGAGGTTATAAATCCATACTATGCGATCAAGCTGAAGGTTCAAGGAACAGCCACACTGAAAAATAAGTGGTTATATTCGTGCTACAGCCTTGAGATCATTTCTAAGCTGGTCCCTCTAGTGTCTGACTTATGTGCCAGAGCAGCTTACAATCTTAATAGATTTGATAAAGAAATCATACAAAATTTTATAATGTTAAGAGACCAACGTATAGACTGACAGATAAAATTTTAAAAAAATCAGAGAAAGTTATTTTTTCTGGGTCTTGAAGATGTAAAAATGTGAACTTCCCTGCAATTAGACATCCCAGGAGAGCTTTTAACCCATTTGCTTCCTGCTGTTGAAACTTCTCAAGTTTCTAACCCCTTGCATTTTCCGTTTCTTACTCCGAGAAGGTAATTATATGTGGCTTGTGTTAAAGATCACATGTTCTGGCAGTGTACCTTATTTTCTCACTGACATCTTCAGGAATATCCCTTTGTCTCCAAGACTGAAGTATAGACACAGCTGCTTGGCTTTGTAAAAGCTGTAGGAAGGAAGCATCCATGTTTGGACAGCGTTGTTAGTAACTGGCTTGCCTGCCACACAGCTCAAGTAGCAGGCTGTCTGCATGCAGTGCTAACTTCCATGTCGAAGTGTTAATTAATAGTAATGCAAAGGTCACCTCTCTACAACTGGAATTCCTCCCCTGTGGAGAAAAGCAGAGAGAATCAGTGATGCAAAAGAGCATACTAAAACCACCATAAATACAAGAAGCAGACTCGTCTATTCCCTGATTTTCTCTTTTTACAAAAAAAGAATGAACACTTTGCATGCTGGAGTACAACTTCTCACAGATTATATGCACAGACAGATCCTCTGCTGCAGAACGAGAATCTCAATTTACCTAAGAAAAATTTACTGATTTGTATTTCCTACAAAGTTTGTAAATGGGTAACAAAGAGGAAAAAGGAATGTGACAGAGCCGTTCCAACTCTTTCTGGGAAGAAACATGCAAAACAATGTACAACTCCTGCATTCACAGCCTTGCTGAGAAAAAATACTTGCAGGAGAGCAGGGCATGGAAGGTGATAACTTTGGGAATATGAAGCTCAAGATTTTGCTTAGGCTCTGAGGTCAGTTTTCTGCTGCAGTAATTTGTCTCTGGATCTGTATCCTCATATGGCTATGCTTCATCTCAGTCAAAAATTAAATCCAGGAGGATGCTGAGAGGTTAGTTCAGAATGTAATAAAAATTATGCAAGGAAGGTAACCTTCCCTGGCCTCTTCTCCTGTGCAACAGGGGCAATAAATCAGGTAGAAAATCAGAGCCCTGAATTTGTTGAAATATATGGCAGAGAAAGAGAAAACCCTTTGTGCAAGCCATTTTCCTACATGGTGAGTCAAGGAATTTATGTGCCATTAAGTGCTCAACAAAGATTGTCTCAGAGTCAAAACATAACTCCTTCAAGCACTTGTGAACAAGGAGTGAGGATCAGCCTACACAATTAAGCTTTGCTTTCAGCATCCAGTGTGCTAGACCAGTGTCCTCATATACAATGAGAAAGGAATGCTAACTACAAAGAAAGTTTATAAAGGATGAATTAACCGTTAATTAAGACAGATCTAAGTTTGAAAGCTAGATTTTCTGACACATGATGAGAGCATTGTATTACCATGGGAATGTGCATATCTACCACTCCTTACAGTTGTATGAGTGAGATAAACATGTCCAGAAAATCACTGATGCTCTCAGTCAGCACTCAAGTGATATGTGAGGACGCTCTGTGGTCTAGAGTTAGTCAAGTTATACAGTCACTTGGAGAGATATATTAGTTATAGTCCTTTAAGCAAGTCAGGGTCCCCACTTCCATAAAGCTGCTTCTCTGAATTTTGCCTGGGAGGACAAAAGCAAACGTAATTCCTCATGCACAGGAGCAGCTGAAGAGTGCTTGGATGAATCCATGGGACTGTGCCAGATATGTCTCAGTATTCAGAAACTCACAATTTTTGCACTAGGGTTTAACTTATGCAACTCTTTCTGAGTATATAGAGTCAACAACTTCATACATCTGCTGTGGCATGCGCTGGCTGTGTTACTATAGATCCTTGTATTGAATGTAGCTCTAAAGGTATCAGAGTTTCACAGGTATCAATTCTCCAGCATAATTTTTAGAAATATAAAATAAGGCAGTAATGTTTTTAACTTGGAACTCACATATCTTCAGCTCAAGAACTTTCTAAGAAAACACATGTCAGAAAAGCAAAACAAACAGCAACATAAATTCTGAGTTTATAAAATGTTCAGTGTAATTTGCAGTGTTGATAATTGTTCCAGTCCTGTTTTATGCTGCCAGAAAATATTTAAAATTACTTACATATATGTGTGATCCAGTCTGCCAGACAAAACTAGGTGCTAGATAAAGACAGATGTGAATGAGCTGTGTATTCTGTCGCTTGACTGGTAGATTGTATCATACTGAGACCAGCTGGAGTCATCTAGATGGTTCATGCAACTGTTCATATTTATCCAGAAGTTCTTAACATGTTCTTTGAAACAATACTTCTTTTCTTACTCAAAAAAAGAAATGCAGAGAAATAGAAATTATGGAAGCTCTTCTGTAAGATGCTATTGCAATCAAGGCTTGTTGCCTTTGTTTCAGTTGCACATGGAGATGGGTGGAGTGTAGCAGTAACCAGACAGAAAATAAAACAAAGCACTTGGAGCTGGCAGGCCAATACAACACACTAAAAGTTGGCAACAAAGCTTGTGAATAATTCCAGAAATAAAACAGTAGGGATTTACGCTTTGGATAAATACTACTCTGCAGTAAAAATATATGAATCTTCATCAAGAAACAAATCTAAAACAGGATTTTTTTTTAAAGAACTTCAAAATTAAATACCTCCGTTGACCAGTAACTCTGGAGTTTATAAAGAGAAGACCATCTGTTCCAGAGACCAACAACACAACCTGTGCAGCTAGGCAGCAGGACAGCAGTAGGAAATGACTTCATAGGGGCCTGTCACATCTGGTTTTAAAGCTAGTAGACTTCTACATTTTTTTGTTTTTAATGCTGCAATCTCTGTATGTCTCACAAAACCTTTTTCTCTGGCAGGATTTATGGATTAGACTTTATTTTTTTTTTAATCTATCTCTGAACAGGAATGTATATGAGTACATAAATACACCTACAGTACGGTGTATGGGTGTTCCTGCAGCTTCCTGTCACTTCTGTGAACAGCAGTCAGGGTTATATCAGCAATGGAGAAAACTTCTATCTTCATAAAAGATTGATATAAAAACTTATTACATAGACTCTCTTGATTAATTATCAGAAACCAAAACCAAACCAAAATAGTAGTCCATTAACTGAACTACATAGCTATGTTTAATTTTTGCTAGTATATATAATTGTTATCTGGACATAATTTTTGACAATTTGTAAACATTTCATTAAATTCTGAATATGCAATTCATTGACATTTTAATGAGTGCATTATTGATCCATTTATTTTTGTCAAAAATTGAGAAAACGTATAATAAAAATATTACATTGTTCCAAAATCTATTTACTAGCTCTCTCCATGGTAAGAATATCTGATACAGTACATCTAAGTGAACATATCTTAGAGAATTGTTATCATGTATTTCTGTGGGTGGTGGGAGATGCAGTTTCTGTGCTTTTCTTTAACAGCAACTTTACACAGGTCCATTACAAATATTGTGGATATTGTGCCAGGAAAACTACAATGAACTACAGTGAACCACACTGACATTTCCTTTTAAATTTCTCTCTATAATGTCTACCTAGCTGATCCCCTGGAGGGACATCCCTGTGCATCACACTTTCTTTTCAGGGCAGAAAAGGAAAACTATGACCTAAGAACTCTGAGAAACAAATGGAAAAGAATGAAAAGTCTGATCTTGTGACTCCATTCTGGTTCTTCATCCAGCACTGCTGGAGGAATTACATAGAAAGAGACAAAGTTTCTGCTGTTGCTGAGCTCCATAGAAGGAACAACAGTATCACTGAGAAGATAAAGGAATAATCTCCTTCAGCTTATGCCACAGGGGATCAGATGTAGTTCTCCCACAGTATAGGTGTGCAGGAAGAGAAACCAAGTCTCCAGTGGCACTGACGCTCCGTAATGGACTGACCACCTGTGGTCAGGTGTGGACTAAATGGAGCTACATCTTATGTTGCTAACAATACAAAAGTGAAAGAAAAGGTATTTACTAAGCTGTATCAAGAAAGAGAGTCAGAATGTGGACGGCACTGTGCACTGGAAATTTTGAGTTCTTTGATTCTGTTATACTCTAAAGGAGCTATCATGCATAAGGCAAATGTACTCTCCAGAGCTAGCTAAAAAAAAAAAAGAACAATGATGCATATTTCTTCTTTTTTGGATTCTAAATTTGAAAACTACTTTGACACTTACTGCTTATTCATTTTGAAGTGCCATAAACACTGAAATAAAATTTACACTTATTATAAACTGCTTGTTCATAACTGCTTGTTTCTCCAAGACCTCTGCATCATAAGTGCAAAGAAGTCCAAAGTCCCTGATAATCACAATGACTCGATCTGGATTTTGTATGTTCTATATTTTGAGATTAAATCTTGCTTA
The DNA here is from genome assembly GCF_002078875.1 of Numida meleagris. Lineage (NCBI taxonomy): Eukaryota > Metazoa > Chordata > Aves > Galliformes > Numididae > Numida > Numida meleagris. The sequence goes on from NC_034412.1 coordinate 13,847,551, forward strand.
ATGTCTGACTTTCAGGAAGCAAAAACAAGTATGAATTACACAGAATTAATTAATTACTTTCTGTATGCATGTATTTGAAAAAAAAAATGCATATCTGGGAAATAAAATTGATATAACTTTTCATTTCATTTGAAATGTAGTAGCATTATTGCTGTTCATTACACTGTGTGTCAGCAACTTGGAAAGTCAGTATGACCAAATGAAAATATAGCAACGTGCGCTACAGCTTTATTCCACCAAAATTATTGGCTCTGAACATGTACCTCTAGACTTGTAATTCTGGTAGTTTATAGGATTTTCACTTAATTTCCCTGGGGACGTGTCTCTAAATGGCTAAGTCAAGTGGGAAAGTTAAAGAATACAAAATATACCAAAGACTAATGTTTCATTTACAGCAAGAGTGGCAAAGTAGGAATGGTTATCAAGAATAAATAAATAAGAAAGATCTGGAAACATTTGAATGACCTCGTTATTGGAAATACTGCATATATATCTTGGTCCTGCATTATTATTGCATGCAGGATTTTCCCTTACACGCGCCTGATGAACTGCCACTTGTGCTTTTTCTAGCAGCACGAAGGAGTAAACACTGGTCAGCATACTTACAGCTGTACTGGGGCCTAATAGAAAAGAGGAAAATTGCACCAGTAAAGAAACCCACAGCTTTCCCTGCCACACCCCACTGCTCACCTCAGCAACTCCCCAGCAGGCATGAGTTTCCTTTTCTTGTGACAGCTAGCCCAGAACTCTCCCTTCCAGCCTTAGGACCCTGGGAAGTTACTGTGTCACCTGCTGAAGGCTGGCTTTTATACAAAGGGCCAGTGTTACAGCCCTCTTCCTAAGAAGTCCAATTTCTTGGGTATAAGCTTATGCCTTCCCTCTTACTCCCATAGGAAGTAAGGCTAGAAGAGACTTATTTAATCATCTGCTCCTTTGCTATCGAATCTTAGCAAGCTCTACCATGACAGCAAAACTCAATTCAGAGGCAGTCTGTCTAAGCAGTTAATAGTTAGCAGGCTTGTTCAAAGTAGATATTGAATTAGTTTGGGAAACTTGAAGGTCCAGTCTTACAGGATAGGGTGTATTCTGGGGGTCTTATGCTCCTCCCAGAGAAGACTAAGCCTCATCACTGCTGGATTTAGGAGGAGGTCTGCATTTACATATTCTCCTTTTCCCTTGTTAAAATTCTGATCACTATTATTGATGACAGGAATCCAACATAATGTGTGAGACAATGAACTGGGCCTGCTAAATTAAGAGCACATTAGTAATGTATCAACCAGGAGAGCTTGTATTTTTCCTGAGGAAAAGTTTTAAGTTGTTTGTTGTCCTCATCTGTTTGCAAATGGCATGTGCTATCAGTGTATCGACTGCAGTTGTTACAACATATGGATTGGCTTTAAGTGAAAGAACACTCTCTGCACATGAACTCCACTTAGAACCAAGGGTGGACAGAAAAGATCAATGTACATTCGCAATCTGTGAACCATTTTCAATCAATTTAGATGGTCCCTGGATAACGTAGATGAATATTCAAAGCTACCCTATTAAGGTTAGGCTAATTAAATTAATTTTGAGCCTCAGCTAGTGGATTTTCATAAACTACTGATATTCAAGAAAGTAGAACGGAACATTTATATTTAATTTTGATCCCAGATCTGATACTTGCAAGATGGTGCCCAAGTTGGGAAGTCCTCAGATTCCAGTCCATCTTCTGTCTCATCCCAACTCATGCATATCCCTAAAAATATTCCAGCTGTGAACCATTCAAGGACTGAGTTGCTTATTTCCACTTGTCTGTAACCAGGGCTTTAAAAAATGCTAACGCAAAAGCAAAGCTCATGCAGAAGGAATATAAAGAGAGTGGAACAGCATGACAATGTAAATTCAAGACCCCTAATTTAGCTGCTAAGTTAGACGGAATTAAATGTTTATATGGCAAGTTCTTGTTGTGCACTCAGGATATGCAGTTATGCTTACAGGCCAAGAGACCTAAGCCAAGCACTTAATTCTCCGCTATGGCCCTGCATCCAGTTTTCCTGGGTACTGAAGTTATCCAGCAGCCCCTGCAATGCTTGGATGAGCTCAATGTTCCAGCCCCTTCCCTCACAGGGTGCATCTTGGAACACGCCACAGGGGACATCCCTGAATACTGACAGCCACACTCAGCTGTTGCATCTTATAAGGCTGTCCCAACTTTTGCAAGGCACAGGAAGACAGAGAACATTTTGGCACTTGTAGAATGCAACCCTCCAAAACAGAGAAATGATGAGATTTTAAGCCTTGCCTGTCTGCCTAGCACTCAAGTAAGACACAAGCAGTAACGGCTGCGTCAGCTATAAGAAAATTCTTTCACTTGATTAATACAGAGAGGTAGTTGTTCTGCATTTGTGACTTTTTTAAATCCCAGAGTCTTTTTCGTTCTGTATTTTTCCATGCTGAAAACCAGGCAGCTCCTCAGGAAGAAAGGAGTAATGTTTCTATTTGAGAAAGTAAGTGCCTTAGAGAATGATGTGGTTTACTAGACATCAAGCACAAACCACACCGTCTTCTGTCTGAGGATTTTCAAAGTAAGCACTGGATTCCTCCTCACCACCCAAGGTACTTTGAAATGACCACGTGGCAGGATCTAAAAGAAAACGCAGAATACTATAGGATATTTTCCTGCTGATGTTCAAATATTGTGCTGCAGAGATTTCAGTGTAATAGAGAGAGAGATTATCATGAAATGGTAGCCAGGTTATGTTATGATAAATAGGCTCTTGAGTTAGGCCAAAATAAAAACAACTGAATGGTGCAGTGTGAGAGATGAGGCAGATCTCTTTGCACCTGATCCCTTCAAGGCCTAGATGTCTTTGTTTTGCCATTCAAAGTCCCTCTGATTATGCACAGAGCAGAAAAACAAATGTGGAAGCCAGACATCAGTCTTAGCAAAGTAATAATATATAATTATCAAAGATCACAGAGCAATTTCTCAGGGTGAAACAACCCAAAATGCATCTTTACTTGCATCCTCACCAGCTTCACTGGTAGTCAGCAAGTGAAATTCGATCTTATAGCTCTCAATAGATTTCTATATATTAGCATTGAAAGAAAGGATTTCATGGGTATCACAGCCTGCAATCTGCTAGAGTCTATCTTTCCCTAAAGGGATAAATTACAGAAAAGTAGTTTTTAACAAACAGGAACAAAAGATGTGAGAGTGATTTGAAATATCAGCAAGTTAATTAATGTTTTAATTCATTTTTAAAGCTGGATCTAAAAATAACCTTGGGTATTTATATACATAGACATAGTTCTAGCTAACATTATAATGTCAGAAAAATGTGGTTTAAATGAGGAAAATCTGAGCAACACTCAGGATTTATTTTCATCTATAAAAGAATTGAAATCCTGCTCATTTTTTTCTATTTCTTTTTCCAAAGCCAATGTTATCCTGACTTCTCTGGGTTTTTTTTCCTGAGTTTGTCCTTAGATAGCCTTGACAGTAGTAAAAGAAGTCAGAAGATCCAATGTTTTTTGGAAAATAACTGTTATTTCACAACTGTATCAAGAACAGAAGTCTAATTTCCCTCTGTCTCTATAATATTAAAGCCTTCATTGAGCAGAAAAAAATTGTTGATAAAATCACCACAAGCAACCCATTAAAATCTATATGAAAGTCTGTAGGGGAACTGTTAGGTCATGGCCTGCAGTAGTGATTGAGCACCTGGTGAAGAGGCATGGCTAGCCCTGGGAGTAGAGGTGCAGGCAATTCACCTGTGCAGCAGGACAGATGCACCCTGGGTAAACCCCTCCCTAAACCTCATTTAAGGGCTGGCAGCAAAGAGGGAAGCATCTCTTTTTGGAGATCACCTTCTCTCTGGAAGTTTTTGGTGAGTCTTTCCTTTGGAATAAGATAAGCTATTCTTTTCTTATTATTGGCCTATGACTAATACCTTTCAAGTGACATCCTAAAACTGGGTGGAGGCAGCTTCATTGCTTTTGTTCTCTCCAATGAAGTTAAACAACACAAGTAGTTTCCAAGAACGTGGCTCAAAGAAATGATAACATAATTTTTTTTTTAATAAATAAAAACATGAACTACGACCTGGCCCCGTTCCTGTAGATGACCTCTTGCAGGCTCCCTCCTGTGGAAGTGTTCCTGTAAGCATGACCCTCACACCTGTAGACCCCTCCACGTGACTCTCATCTCCTACTTCTAGTCAGACTCTTGCCCTCCTTCCTTTAGACAGCCACCTGCCCTTAAACTTCCTCCCTTCTGTAGACAGTCACCCTCCTTCTCTCCTCTAGACAGACAGCTGTGCCTGTAGGCGTCTTCCCTGTCCTGTAGCCAGACACCCTCCCTTCCCTGTGTGCAGACACACCTGGAGATGCAATCCAAAGGTGCTGGATGTCTAGACACCTGCCCTCTGTTAGACCGGCCTTCACTCGCATCTGGACACCATACCTGCCTTTGCTTATTAACTCCTGTCTGTTTCCTTGCCCCTGAGCTGAGATTTGCATTTCATGTTGCAGTCAAGATTTGAAATATATCAGAAAAAACTCCTCTGGACGTGGTAGAAATACATGATTTGTGTCAGCTTTTTAACTTTCATGTCTTAATCATGGATATTATCCTGAACACTTAAATATTTACTAAACTTTTGTCAAGCAGACTCAGCTACACTGAATTTCATTTGCTGAGCATACCGTCAGACAATTGTTGACATACTCTGTTCTGAATCTGAAACTATTTATCTTCATCCAAGAGTAGAATATTGTTGACATACTCTGTTCTGAATCTGAAACTATTTATCTTCATCCAAGAGTAGAATAAGCAATGGTGTTACGTACATAGAAATGCTGAAGGTTCAGATTCTCCATCCACCCTTTCTGTTTAACATTATGCACTGCTATACTTACCCTACTTCCAGATCTCATGCTTTCATGTTGTTTCCTTAAACGAAGTGTTTTTCATCTCTGCAGGCGGTCAAGGTCTGGTTGGGTGGGGCCCTCGTCAGCCTGATCTTGTCAGGGAGGCAACCAGTCTACAGCAGGGGTTTGGAACGGATGGACTTTCAGGTCCCTTCCAACCCAAGCCATTCTGTGATTTATATGGAATCAGTAACACACATACTCACGTGCATATCTATAGATCTACATCGGTAGCCACAAAACAGTACCATAAAATCAGATACATGGCTCTAGATGTTTTTAATATCACAAGGAAGTTAATTAAACTCTCCTTTAAAAATTTTTCAGACTGAAATTTTGTGTGTTATTCTCAGAGTACTTGAAATCTTAACTGACGTTCCAGGTTTGCAAACTGATGCCTTCATTGACCATAGGATAATAATTTCAAGTTTGGGGAAGGGAAAACAACAGCAATAGATTTTTATATTAAATTGAAATAAGTTTTCAAAATTTTGGTTTGATTTTGTTCCCTGAATGTATGTATGTGCACAGTGAGCAAGCCAGTTTTCCCCTACTCATGTCACAAGGTGTTTTACTGAGGGACACCAAAAGAACATGTGAAAACGTTTAAGTACTTCCCTGGAACAGAAAATATTAACAAGCAAAGTATACTGCTATTTTTCTTTTGCATGATTTCTTTTTTCCAATTTTTCCAAAAAATGCTTTCTAGTATTCTATCTAATTCCAAATGCAGCCCAATATTTTATGATGTTTTGTAGCAAATTAAGGCTACAGCAAACAGTATTTTGACATTTCTCTGCCAAACTGGCCACTGTCCAAAGAAATCCCAATATGAGTGCTTGTGCACTCCTGGGCTTTGCTTTTATTATTCTCACCATTACTACATATATGTTACCTAAAACTGAAATAGGATTGGTTATGAAATCACAGCTGGCAGTGCCATCACTCACCTATGATCTGCAAAATGTTCTGTAATAACTCTTAATACAGATAATAAGGATACCTGTTAGCTCGTCATATAGATGTTAAGCACGGATTGATTAATCAGTTATACAGAAGTCAATGATCAAAAGCCAGATGCTCATAATTTCAAAACACAAGCTCTGTACAAAGAAAGCCAAAGACCTTTAACAGCAGGGAGTAGAGTGGCCAATGTATTCATGGATTTTAATGAGAGAGTAGTGGTTGATTTAAAGGTGCCCAGTACAGAAATAATCTTACATCATGCACATTGCTTGCAGAAGCACTTAAATATTCTAATCTTCATTTAAATTTTATACACTGGAAAAAGTCTAGCATCTCACTGTAAAAGAAGTAATGGATTGAGATCTACTACACGCTTACATATTGTTAATGAATCAGATCTCTGTTGTTAATTTTTAGAGTCTGAGAAGTAGGCAGATAGATCACTTACGAAAGAAGGCAGCACTCGTGATTTTACTATAGCAAGACTATCCAAAAGCTATTCCTTGCTACATACAATCTATGAAGAAGATAGCACTGAGAGAGAAAACTCAAGGAATGTATGAAGATAAACACAAAGCCCAGAAGAAAAAATTGTTAATTCTTAATTCAGAAAACAAATGGTCCTCCCTCCCATATTTACTTTAATAAAGAACCAGGATTAGCAGTTCCTTTGTATATACACATTGAAAGATCTTGCCCTTTTAGGAAGATTACTAGGTTTTTGCCAGGTATTGCAGTTAACATGCAGTACTTTTTGCTGCTCAGTGCTATTATGAATTAGGCTTTATTACTACATCCAAATAACTGTTATTATAATTATAAAATAAATTCTCCCACTGAATATTTAAAACTGTTATTAATCTATCCAAATTCTTGGCCTTTACTAGGGCCTTTTACAGTATTTTCTGGAAAACGGTTCACTGATGTGATAGAATACCTTGCTTTATCCATTATAGCTTTGATGTTAAAGACCCAAACCTGCCCTGCCCAGGGAGATCTAAATCCAAGCATACTACCAACAAAAATGCCAGAATATTCTGTATTTCCTTCTATAGCTTGATGGAACGGGTCTTAAAAGTATGAAGAATCATCAAGGCACACAGCAAATACTGGAAAATATTATACGAGCTGTTTTGTTGAACTTGTATTTTGCTCCTGGAGGTGGCCCTTTCAAAACACAGCTGAGCATCTCTGCCAGTGCTCAGTGCCAAGGCTGGAATTGCTTATTTTGTGCACATACTTGAGTTCAAAGTTTCCAGCACTGCTGACAACGAGTAGAATTTCTTTTCAGAAAGAAATGAAAGAGAAATCCTTATTTTGGTATACCATCTGAAAGAAGAGTTTTCAAACAACCAAAAAACCAGGCACAACTTTCTAGAGTCGGAAATCTCTGTTTACGGAGTTCCTAAAGGCCAAGGGTCTACATCACTTCAACCTAACAGCATCCTGCTATTATCAGTTTTAAACGATGCTGAGTTTGTGGATTACTGGTATTAATCATGTTTGACCAAAAAGGAAACTACAGGTTATAGCCTTACGGATCCCTTATTCAATAAAGGAGTTTGGCACCACATATTTGATCCTGCAGTCGAGAACTGATTTCTGGTCACTGTTCCCAGTGGTTAGAGAATTACCCAGACACAAATGCCAGCCCCAAGGCTCTGTTCCCCTCACAATGCAAATATTTTGATCTAATAAGGTAAGGAAAATACATAAGGCTTCCACAAAAGGAAGGCAGCACATGCTCCTTAGAGTCACTGCTGGATATATTGGCTCCATGTCTGCACTGCTTTCACAAATGCGTTGAATATAAAATATTTTGATAAGATCTTTCTTCAGAAAAGACATTTCTGCTAAAAAGATGAGTAGAAACAACATAAGAAAAGGGTGTTGTGTTTTGTTTTTATTATTATTATCTGTGGATCTCTATTGGAGGCTTTATTTTCTGTCACTACAGAAATACAAAGTGTTTAGATCTTGGAAGGAGTATCAATTATTAACAAAGATGGTGAAGAAAGAGCACAATTTTTCATGACAAATTACACCATAAGCGGAGTACCGTGATCTGGCATGCTGAATTTTCATACTTCAGAGCACAAAGAGAAGAATGACTAATACATCAATTTTGGTGCTATTCCTTGACTTTTAAAAAAAAAAAAACAAAAAAAACACCACCACCACCACCTTCCTATCTAGGATCAGCCTTAACTTACCATCTTGTGAAGATGTAAAATGAAAACATCAGTCTTTCTGCTAGCCTCTAACACTGAATATCAGAGTAATAGCTATTCTCCACCAACTCATCAATCATGTTCCTATTCCATGCATACTTCTCTGATCTGACATTTTTTTAAAAAGTGCTAAACTGGTCACTTTCTCTGCTTAAGGGATTTCCCACTATCGCAGACGGTAATGAAAATTCCAAACTCTATGAAGGGTTGTAAGGGGTGCAGGGCTTTCTTCACACTGCTGATCCAGAGCTATAGATTTTAATTCCTTACCACTATTAAGGATTTGAGAATTCCTGATCATCAGCTCATCACAAAATCCCAAGTGCCAAAATCCCACAGCAAAACATCCCTAGGAGCAGCACAGCCACCTCTCCAAGAACATTCAGGTATTTATCCCAGCCTCAGAGCTTTGCATCCTTTTCTCAATTGGATAAACAAATGTCATTTATTTTGATAGGACTCTGGAACGAATCTGCTTTGATTCTACCTGTAGCAGGACACAAGCCAGCCCTGATCTAAAAGCCATCTGACAGCATAAGCATGGCCCAGAGCCCACGCTGATATCCTTGTTTCTCTTCAGGGCTTATTAACTGATAAGTGGTGCCACGCAGATGTGGTGATGCAGCTCTCAGCTGGCTCAGTGCACAAGCAGGGTGGGCTTGCAGCATCCCATGTGGGCATACCCATTGAAGGAGCAGGCTCACTGCTCTGTGAAGCACAGCTGGGTCATGGAAAGATTCATGAGACACATCTGATCAATGCCAATCTCAACCTTGTCAAAAACCAATAGCAATTTCCTTTTATTTCAGTAGTAGAGGCTGTGCTTTTTAGATGCACAAATGCTGCTTGCCACCTCACTGCTGCCCCAAGGCTCTCTGTGGCTGTGATGCTCACCTGTTGTACCACATCTCTGCTTTGCAGAGCTCTTCTCCTTATCCAAGCCCTTTGAAAATATCTAAAATTTTTGCCTGTAGTCGCTCAGTGGTCCCAGCATGTTTTGTAAAGTCGCGGAGTCCTTCACAGTAAAAAATGGCTGGAGGGGAATAAATTTCAAATAGCTTAATAATATTGAAGGGCTATGACATTGGGTGGAGACAACCTCTGTGCACCAAGGCACATGCTCACATGTGTCTTGAACACATTTCTTGTTCCTCAGGGCCAGAACTTGGAAATATCAGTTAATTTTTCAATCCTTTCAACTCCTTCACTGAATTAGACATAGACTCTGCAGATCCTGAATAAGACAACTGCTATATCCAAATAGATTTCACAACAGGTCACAACAGCAGTGAATCACAGCGCACTCCTGGCATATGTACTAAACTGCTGGAGGCCAAGTAACTGATTGAAATCAGTGAATTTATACATAAACACACACGCGTACTAAAACAAATGCTTTGCTTTGAAATGCAGTAACACTTTCCACTTGAAAATCAAACCAAGCCAGAAAGTACTGACAAGTAGTTGTCAGCTGCAAACTACTGAACTGGATACCATCCTAGCTGGTAAGTTTGGTAAGTACAGCTTTATCCAAGTACTTGTCGTCATCATTCAATGTTTGTAGAGATGTTTTCTGTAGCTTTTGATTTTTGCAAGGCTATAGAGTAAGGATCAGTAGATCTTCAGGTTTGAAGTAATACCAATCTCTGTAATAACTCTCTATCCAGTATCCCCACTGGCTTCACATTCTCCTCTAGGCTTTACCACTTGACATTTTTCATATAGAATCTTGGGATATAACTGGATCTAGTCCAGCTACTTCATGTTCTTTGGAGGCAAGGAGGAGACTGGGAAGAGTTCTGTTCTGACAGGCTATGTTTTTATGAATATCTTTCTTATTTCCATACCACATCATCCCACTTGCTCTAGATCAGCTCTCCATGTACATGTGATGCTCCAGCTTCACAGACATTTCTCAAAGGCACTGCTGCTGCTAAGAGAAGTTCCTCACTCCATTCCACATTTTGGTCATGCAAAGGCTTATCTGGTATGGATTTTTGTTCGTTTGTTTGTTTTAATCTTTTAGACCTGACTGCTCTTATCTTTACTGGGGAGTCTTTTCACCTGTAGATGTATGGATCATCACGCTTCTGTAGGATTTTGATTAAGCATTTAAAGGAGGAAAATGACTGGGACAAACCCCCTGAACTTTTACACCACATAAGCCATCAAAAAAAGAGAAAAGCATGCTTAGAAGTTATTTTATTAGCATGCCTGAACTATCTGTAAAAGCATGAAGTGTTTTTATTACTTAACCTTACTTAACAGGCAGTTCTGATTAATCTCTTAGTAAAAGTACTCACCCTTTGCTGATAACAAGGGCATTTGAAATAACCTGCACTTCTTACTGGCAAGGCCAGGATACCACAGACAGAACTGTTGTTGAGAAGACAAACAGTGATAGGTTTGAAGGCCAGACCATTTCCAGAGTGATTCTTTTTTTCCTCCAGTAAAGTATAATGATTTGAAATGTTTTTTAAACATGAGTTTGGCTCCCAATGACCCACAAAGGACATTTGCTGATCAAGAGTGAAATGGGCACAGGTCTGTTCTCCTACTTCAGTTTGAGTCTTTGCAAGATTGCTAGTTTCCCAAAACGTCAATCCACAGAGAGCTGGTTTTATGGAAACTGTATACCTCCTTCTGGCTAAACTAAAGTGATTCACACCCAAACAATCACTTCTCTAATAAAATACTAGAAGGTATCCTTTATGCATCAATCCATCATCTAGAATGCCCTGTCAAAGCTGTTTTAGTATATGTCAATATACTTTGCGTGCCTCCAGGAGGGAATAAATAAATAAATAAGGGGAAGGGTTGGCGGGGAAGGCTGTAGCTCATTCATTCCTACTTTGAACATAAAAGAAGGACTCCAAATATTCTCCTCTTGCAGAACTATGGTACTTGGCATAAAACCCACGCCTTGTTACAGACTCCTGGTTCTCACTTTCAAAAATGCTTTTAGCTTATATGACTGGGAGGGAGGGGGAAAAAAACCTTCAAAACTGTGAATTTTGTTTGAATTGGCAATGTGCTGTCTCCACGAGACCACAAAACATCTGAACTAAGATCTCTTAACCATACCATTAACTTAAATCTATGGAGTACAGGCATAAAACCTGAAAGCTCCCTCAATTTGGCTGTGGATGAGTCCGTCTCATAGAAGACACAGCTTTCAGTAAAAACCTTTGTCTTATTTATCCCTCCAGATCATTTTGGTCAATAACAATAATACTATCAACATACTTCAGTGGAAATGGGGAATTAATAGCCTGCATCTCCTTACTAAGTCTTAGCCATTTATTCTTAACTACTTTTCCCCATCCCATCTTCGTAAAGTGTTTGTGGCAATAAAGTTGGTGCCCACAATGATCATTTATAATAATTAAAAAATAAATAAATCAGAGAACAGATCAGTCCTGTTCAGCCTGCAAGGCCACAGCTGTGTTTTGCACCCAAGGCAGTGTTTGTCATCCTCCCACATACCTCCATGTCCACTGTGCTCCAGCATGATGTGTGGTGCGCTCATCTCCTTCCATTATCCCAGAGATCTGAGGTATGTAGGATGTTCCGTGTGCTTCCCAGACTGTTCTGCTGTGCTCCAGCTCTGCTCCTGCCTACTATTTCTAGCAGATTCCACTACCTGTACCTGGAAAGAAACGCTTTCATCACACATCTAAAGTATCAGACAGCATTTGAGTGCCAAACTCCCTCTGATCTGGCTTCTCAGCCACCTGGCATATCTCTTGCTTCAGTGCTCAGCTCCTCCTCCATCAGGATTCTCAGCCTCTCTGAGAACCTGTCTCCATACTGATCAGTATGTATGGAGACTACATGCTATTGTTGAACAAGAACCTTTATGCAGCTATATTTGCTATACTGCTAAGACTACTGAAAATCACCGGCACTAAAACACTCTAGCTGATATGTTGCTCTCCAAAAATTAGCTTCATATCATCAGTACAGTATTCTTCATCTGCGATCCTTGTAGCACTTTCCTCAACAGACACACACTCTTCAGTAACTCCACTATTAAAAATCATGATAGTTCTTCCCCACTACCTCCCAACATAACCCTTAACTGTGCAGCACAGTTTAGGATGAGAATCACAGAGCCACAATCTAGCATACAACTATGCCTTATTCTTCATAATATATTCTCTTTGGTCAATGATGACAAAGTGATTTAGGGCAATTATAGATTAACCACAAATCAACGACACACAAAGTCAGAATGGATGCAGACCAATGCATCAAAAAATAGCCACAGTCTTTAAGAACTCTAAATTAGTTAATTTGCTTCATTTCATTGATTCTTAAACGCACACCTCTTTTGGCAAGCCCTGTTTCTTTCAGCTGCAGCTCAATGTTGCCCTCCTGTGGGCCAAAAAAAAAGGCAAAGCTGCTGTGTTTCTTCACACCTTTGCCACCTCAAGAGACATCTGTGCATGGACATCTCCTTCCCAAATTGCAATGAAGTGAGTGCAGAAGATTCAAGTCCCTGTCAATTAAGTAAACTCGATATCTTTCCCCAGATTTAGTCACATCTGGGCTCCTTTCAGCACAAATCTGCTCTAGTTCAGCCACAGCAATAAGTGTCAGCATCTTGCCACATTAACAACCACTTACAATATGGTATTTATGCAGACTTTCTTCCAGTTGAGGGAAGCAAGGTGATGCTTTAAGTTTGCTGAAACAATGATCTGCTCTTCCCAACATTTTCAGCATGTTTGATTGGCAGAGTGAATTTGTGTCATCCTTTGCCTCCTGCCGGTACAGGTGCCCTACAATGGGGTCTTCGGTCATGATGATGCCCTTGCATAAAACATTTTTGTTTCCAGTTCCATGAAGGGCACTCCCTTGCCTACAGCTGAATTGTTTGGGGGATGGCATGCAGATAGATCAGCCTCCAGCTAGCCTTCCTCTTCCCAAAGGGAAGATAAAGGGGTAAAATTTCCCACCAACAGGAGGTAGGAAACGCTCGAAACCCAGTGACTTGTGAAACAAGGACAGCCCTTAACGACTGGGAAGCCAATAAGCAAGTTCTGCGTGCTCGGAGCCCCAGCCAGGAGATGATGGGATGGGAGAACCTGGTCTATAGAAGAAATGCATGTGCTCCTTTTCTTGTGCATGATGCAGGAATGGTGAGAGCTGAGAGTAACACAGGATACCTAAAGTTTGTTTTGCTATTTGATCTTTCAGTTCTTCTTCCCACATCAAAACCACTAGGGAACATCTCAGTCACAGCATCCACGGTGACCCAGAGCCCTCAGCAGGGCCTCACGCTGGGCTCAGCTCTGTGCCATGGTCACCACGGGCCTCAGAGAGAGGTGGTGCCACTTCCAGCCGATCCAGACACTCTCCTCCTTCCTGAGATGGTATACACGGACTTCTGGAGCAAAACTACAGTGGGCTGAGACCTCTGGGCCTTTTATTTTCACAGAAGATGGAAGTTGCCCATAGCATTGTCTGCAACTAAAAAAAAAAGAGTTAAAAATTTAGAAATTAAGTTAGTTTGACTCTACCTGTAGTCAACATGAAGCAGTAACTTGCGTAGCCATGTTACTGGTAAATGCCACATCCGAATTCAGAAATGAACTCTGTGGCTGAGCCCCGCTGATTCTATAGGCCAAACCAAAATCTGGAAGCCAAACATAACCTCAGGCTGAGGAAGCTGAGGTCAGACAATTGAGGTTTGGGTCTGTGTCTTGTTGCTACCAAGTCAAAGGTTCCCCTCTCAAAAACAGAGTGCTAATGATCAAGTGACAATCCAAACACAACCAACAAAGGAGCACCAAGAAAACATCTGGAAGCAATTCTTGTCAGAAAAGAACAGAGACTTAGCCAAGCATTTTGCTGCCAAAGAGGGGGAAAAAAAAGTATTAAAGACAAGGGGCTTTTCCCTGTCTACATTCAAAGATCATCATCAGAGTATCTGTACAGAATAAGACTCACAGAGAAAGTACATACGTGGCTAGGGGGATGAAGAAAGAAGAAACTGCTAGAAAAACAACTCCACAATAGCTAGGGAAAAGGCAGCAGTTTGAACATGCAGTCAGTTAAGCTCTACATGGTAAATAACAACCAGTGTTCATATATTTCTGTCCAACAAAGCCTGTAGGAACCCCCATTTTTCCTTACCAGTCACAAAGTTTATATGAGAAATTACTTAGAGCTAGCAGACAGAATCTGTTTTCTGAAATCTCTGTTGCTGCAATCAATCTGTTGATTAAGCATCAAGATAATGCAAAGAGTCAAATTAGTGAAAATCACTGGAAACTTTTACCCTAATATATATAGACTATGGTGGATAGAACAAATTAAAATGAATGCTGGAGACTGGCAGGCAAGAAAAATATGCTGAAGCAGAGGCAAATTTTTAAAGCAGATCTGTGAAGCTTCCAGAGTATATAACTTTGCTAGTGCTTGTTTGTAAAAGCCTGGTTTCCTGTAAAAGCACCCACTGCCTGCTTCTCATTGCTCTCCTCCCAGCTCTGGGTGACTGGGGCTCCCGAGGGTGGGGGTGGGTGCTGCTTCCCCCCATCCCTTCTCGGGGAACTTGTGGTCCTTGTCTTCTGAGATAAGCCCTAGTCTGCATCTTCCAGCTGAGGTCCCACAGGCTGCAGACAGAGGAGCCAGCACCCCTCACAAAAATTCAGTGTCCGTTCTCCACAGGAACAGCTTTTTGAGGAGCTGGTCGTGGAGTTAAAGGCACTTTAATCTACTGTCATGTTGTGTAACAGAGCAGGGGACAAATTACTGCCTCTTCACAGCCCTGCTCGAGGCAAGTTCCACAGGTTTTATTCCTCCTCTGAATCATTCATTTCAGTTCTAGCTCAGTCCTCCAGTTAAAAAGCCATTGCTGAAAGTGCCTTCATCCAAACGACAATTCAAATAAAATATGCTACCTGCAGACATTTATTTGTCCTTAACAGCACTTCCTTGGTGGATATATACTTTCTATACATTTAGGAAATGAAACCTGAGCAGAGATTTTTGAAAGGAAGTGAGATCCGAAGAGTAAACAGCTGCTTTATTAGAAGCCATAGAGCTCTTGATTTACAGGTTTCATTCACTCTGAGCTGAAGAACATCTCACATGTTTGCTGCTGTGAATGTTGGCAAGGGCTACAGACAGCAGTAGGACATTTTCATTGCTGCCCAGCGTTGTTGCCTGGGCCCAGTGCAGCAAAATGCTGACAGATCCTCTAGCAAGGTGCAGCAGCTGTGAGCTCCCACCTCTCCTGTGCTGCAGGTTGCTGTGAGGGGTCATCGGAAGGGAATCCTTCCCACCAGCCTGGCAGCCCTGGATGCACATCAGCTCTGCTTGGGATCTCCAGACTTGCCACCAACACAGGGAAGTCCTCATTGCTTAAGAACTGCTTTGTATTTTCAGAGTACCTGAATCATCCTGGCAGTAACCAGCGACTCCAGCAGGACACAGGGGAAGGCAGGAACCATGGCGTTTGTATGAACGTGCTGCCATGTGGCACAAAGCTGCTCAGCGTACGTTAACATTTGCAGCAACCTGCTTTCTTTTTAAAGAAATCTGTTCTTTTCTCCATTTTAACCTGAGTCAGTACAAGCAACCGCAGCAGTCCCTGGTTAACTTAACAGACACTTGCTATATTTTGCATTCTTAGCGAAAAGCAAGTTCTTAACTCTTTATGATCCTTTTTTTTTTTTTTTTTTTTTTTTTTTTTTTTAAGTAGGAGCAGAGCCTTATGTACTCAGCAAGCAAGATGAAGATTAAACCAGCAAAAAAATCCTTGGGGCTGGTTTAGGAGTTTCCAGCTACTACTTTTAAAATGCTATTCTCTCTCATTCTCCACATCTGAAAAGGATATTCTGCAGCATGCCGTGGTTCCATGTGGCCCAAAACCAGGTCATAATGAAGAGGGAGTTAATCCCTAATAAGATTCTACACTTGTATACTCTGATCTGCTGAACTAGTAAATTCAAATTCCAATCCAAAAATTCAGACTGGCTTTAATTACTAAGAAATGGCCTCTTCTCCTGATAATAACTTCCTCTGACAAATAAATTACACTGAAACAACTGAACTCAGCCAAGAGAAAATGTATGAGATAAAAAGAAATCTTGGCCCTATCAGAGTCAGTGGCTCATGATCTAGCCCAGAGCAGCTAAGGGAAATAAAATTATTTATTAACTATGAACCTTTATCAAACAAAATAGTCCAAGCAGTTTACAGTTTTTGGTACACAGCATTTTTCCATTTTGTCTTTCCCTCTCTAGCCTACAGACCACACAACCATAACCTACTCACTGAGAGGTAACAAGTCTCCATTTGAACTCTTTTCTTGACTAAAACGAGTAGGAAAACCTCTGCCTAGAGCTGACTATAATGGCTCTTTCTCTCTAGAATCCTTCTTGACAAAGACTGCAAAAATTGTTCTGTGGAACTTATTTTTAAATATAGATATATTTTTAAGTACACATTTATTTATTTTAAACCTGGCTTTGGCAAGGTATAACAAACATATGCATCAGTGGTCACTTAAAATATTTGATACTATTTTATTGATAGAGGACTCAAATATCCAAATAAAACCAAACAGGGCTTTGATTTTTAAGAGTAAGTAACAAGATGAAATTTACTTTCAGTTCTTGGAGATAAATTATTTTCTCTTGAACAAATAGAGGAAAGACTTAGGAAAAGGTTCCCACCTCTCTACCACATATACCATCTGAAAAGACAAATCCAACCAACATCTAGGAAAATAATAAACAAGATATTTACTCTGTCATGTATTAACACAGCCCCTATATAGTAGAAATATTCAGACAGATGTGTCAGAAGCGGTGACATTTTATTTGCATGCCCAAGAAGTGCATAAATGCCAGGGTGCAGGAGATCCGGTGCTGCACAGGGCAGTGCAGTGCTGCCCACAGATGGGATGGGATGGGATGGGATGGGATGGGATGGGATGGGATGGGAAGGGAAGGGAAGGGAAGG